>NW_012104365.1:1123966-1126542 GCF_000951045.1 Mandrillus leucophaeus | reverse complement strand
GCCCTAGAAAACCATCTCTGCCTTTTCTAGCTAGCTAGATCTTTCTGTGCCTCAGTTTCTATATCTGTACAATGGGCGTAATACCACCTCCACTTGGTAGTGATGATTAGGAAAGATGATGCGTACAAACCATCTATCTCTGTGGTTAACTGACAACATAAGCCATTAAATAAACAGCAGTTGTAGTCACTAACTACACTGCATAGAGGTTAGCAGCTGGGACTCTGGAGCTGGACTGCCTGAGGTCCAGTCCCAGCTGTGTGACTTTCCAGCTGTATGACTGCCCAGCTGTGTGACTTTGGCAAATTACCCACTCTTTCTGAACCTCAGTTTTCCAACCTGTGAGACAAACGCATGTCAGGGCTGTTGTGAGCATCCAAGCTGTTGCCAGACAGCCTGGACACAGGAGCCATGGCATTGTTCACCGCCCGTTGAGGGGTTATTGAGTTTGCCATTATACATGTTGATTGGGTGCTGGGTGGTGTAGTAGAGATGGAATCACCATAATTTTCATTCACAAAATTCAGGTAACTGCTTGAAATAGACTCCATTTGGGACTGGCCCTGGGATAATTACGTAACGTGCCACTTAATAGTAATCAGTGAAGAACTAATTAAAGCAGGCGTTTCTCTGACAGCCATCACAGATTGCTCAAGAGAGCAGGTGAGAGCAAAGCCGGCCTGCTCCTGAAGCCCTCTCTGTGTTGTCAGCCTGTGGACTGCCAGGCTGGGAGTGGCTGGGAAGGGCTGCTGAGCTTTTGTTTTCTCCAACTTGCATCTCCAAGCTTCCATGGAGGCTGAGAAAAGGGGCCGTGAGGAGTAGCAGGTGTGGGGCCTGGAAGCCCCCAGGGTTCTGTTGGGCCATGGGAGGACTGGGTGAGAATCTTGCTCTAGACTGGAGGGACACCCCAGCAGGCCGGGCCCCTTCCCCTCTCCGAGCTGCATCTCTCAGGGTAAGTTGGCAATGAGAAGGGGAGTTCGCAGAGATGTCACAAGGCTGAATGGGACGACGCCCCCACCACAAGTGGGGGAAGCCCCCGAGACAGGACCGCACAGACACTCGCTGGCAGTGTGAAGGGGCGTGTCAACATGGCAGGTACAGCCTGTGGGCTTGCTGGAGCCAGGTATGACCATGGATTGCTTTGTGAATGCCCCACCACGGCCCCTCAGGGGCTGAGGCTCCAGGGCCTCAGAGAGGCAGCTTGGCCTGCCTGAGACCACAGAGCTGGGAGTTGGGCAGGGGCAACACGGACCCACAGGCGAGTCCGGCCTTCTGGAATTTCCAAACCAAATAGCATGCAAGTTTCTGTAGTGGTGGTGGTGAAGGGTGCTGGGGAGAGGTCAGTGTGAGTGGGGGTTCAGTCACAGTTCCCAGGACTGTAAAAGGCCAGGACAAACCAAAACTCGGATGTGTCGAGTAAGTGCTGTCCCCGAGGGTGGAGCTGGAGCTGGCAGCCGGCGCAGCTAAGCCTGAGAGGATGCGAGGGGGTACTGCAGGCTCCTCAGACACAGACACTTCCCTCCCCACTGTCCCCACTGCCAGCAGTTCAGAAGCAATGAAAGCTGGGAAGAATGAGGGGGAAGAAATGGATGCAATCACCCACAGATAAGAGGGGGGAAGCTGATGCCGCCTTTACCTCTTTGAATAAAGACCACACTCATTTACACCCCTGTTTACTTTTTGGGTGCAGGTTCCCTGAAGCCCCAGAGAAAATTCTAGAAGAAATGCTGCTTTCCGCCCACAGGGGGTGCTGTTGCCTCACAAATGAGCTACCCAAGGATTGGAAATTTCCTTGCTGTGATCCAAAGACCGAGAAGTTTCCATGCATAAACAGCCCTGAAATGGCCCGAATCCTGCCAAACCCTCGGCTTTTTTCCTGCTAGTACCCGTTTTCCACACTCCCACAGGTTGGGGTGAGGAGAGAGAATTATCAGAGCTGGGGAACATTGCTGATAACCCAATGGTCACAATGTCTCACTACCCTGTAATACTTGCAGCTGTCTGAGGCCTGACCTTGTGCCAGCTACCATGTATCACAGCCAGCCCAGTGCACAGTGTGCCAAAGCCTCACCCTGTGCTAGTGCTTTGCACACATTTCCTCTGATCTCACAGTCACCCCTGGGGGAGATATGGTTGCCCACATGTTGCAGGACCCCAGTGCTGCCAGTCACTTGCCTAAGATCACAGGCAAATGACTGAAAGTCACTCAGAAAGCTGTCATTTGGACCTGGGTCTACCTGGTTCCAGAACAAGTGCCCTTAACCACTTCACTGTTATTTGGGGGCTACTTTGCAGGTGGGCCCCAAGCTAGACAGTGGCATGTCTCCTCCCCAACTGCACACCTTGTTCTGTTCCAGGGTACATGTGTCTGACACCCGCAATCGGGGAGGTGATAGGCTGACACGGGCTGGATCTGTAAGTCGGGGCATGCTTTCAGTTGTTTCTGGTCTGCCTCTCGGGGCTGGGCTTCGAGGCTTTTCTCTCTGAAATGCCCTGGAGGGGTCTGCAGGAGAGGGAACCCTCGGAGAGGATTCCATTAAACAATGATCTCTGGCCAGATGCTCTGTTTTTATGCC
>NW_012104365.1:1118124-1119316 GCF_000951045.1 Mandrillus leucophaeus | reverse complement strand
CAGGATTCCCAGCAGACTCGGGGAAAGCAATAAGCATTTGCATTTGGGGCTGGGTGCGGTGGCTCACAACTGTAATGCTAGCACTTTGGGAAGCCAAGGAGGGTAGATCATTTGAAGTCAGGAGTTTTAAGACTAGCCTGGCCAACATGGTGAAACCCATCTCTACTAAAAATACAAAAATTAGCCGGGCATGGTGGTGGGTGCCTGTAATCCCTGCTACTCGGGAGGCTGAGGCAGGAGAATCGCTTGAACCCAGGAGGCAGAGGTTGCTGTGAGCCAAGATCACACCACTGCACTCTAGCCTAGGCGACAGAGAGAGATTCTGTTTCAGAAAAAAAAAAAAAAAAAAAAAGAATGTGCATCTTGGGTTTTCTTACCACCAGTTCCATGAGCCAATCACCTCCCGGAACCCCAGTCCCAGGCAACTACATGTGCAGCACGTCCCTTCTCTCAGAGCAGAGACCAGTGAAGAAATAGTGCCTTCTTGGCACCCTACTGCCCATCCTGAAGGAACAATCATTTAGAATTCATTTTCTGGCCACAGCACATCCCTAAACAGAGGTCAGTCCATGCATGGTGATATTAATCCTGGTAACTGAGAGGGTGATGGCTAAGAGCTTAGGCTGTGGTGTTAGCAACCTTATGTCCTGGTCCTGCTACTCACCAGCTGTGGAACCTTGGCAAAGTCTTTCCCTCAGTTCCTCTTAGCCTCAGTTTCCTCATCTGTGAAAGGGGGATAATAATCGGACCAATCCCACAAAGGTGATGTGGGCTTTGAATGATCCAAGGGAAGTGCCTGGACGGAGCAGGTGCATTAGCTCCGATGCGGTCTCACACGTTCTATTTCTGGACAAAGGCAAACCTTTCCACAGTGCTGCCTCCTAGCTAAGAGTACATGCTAACAGACTTGTCAAGCCCTAGAAAACCATCTCTGCCTTTTCTAGCTAGCTAGATCTTTCTGTGCCTCAGTTTCTATATCTGTACAATGGGCGTAATACCACCTCCACTTGGTAGTGATGATTAGGAAAGATGATGCGTACAAACCATCTATCTCTGTGGTTAACTGACAACATAAGCCATTAAATAAACAGCAGTTGTGTAGTCACTAACTACACTGCATAGAGGTTAGCAGCTGGGACTCTGGAGCTGGACTGCCTGAGGTCCAGTCCCAGCTGTGTGACTTCCCAGCTGT
>NW_012104365.1:1057031-1115671 GCF_000951045.1 Mandrillus leucophaeus | reverse complement strand
ATCTCAGCTTACTGCAACCTCCACCTCCAGGTTCAACCAATTCTCCTGCCTCAGCCTCCCAGGTAGCTGGGATTATAGGCATGTACCACCATGCCCAACTAATTTTGTATTGTTAGTAGAGATGGGGTTTCACCATGTTGGCCAGGCTGGTCTCGAACTCCTGACCTCAGATGATCCACCCACCCCGGCCTGCCGAAGTGCTGGGATTACAGACGTGAGCCACCGCACCAGGCCTAAGTCACATTTTTGATGACCTGTGGAGGCCCCTTTTCCCATTTTTAGGGAAAGGAAAAACGTTAGTGAGAAAACTTGATGTAGGCCACTGATTTACATTGCAGTCGTCCAAAGGAGGCCTTAAAAAGAGAGACACTGAGAGATGGAAGGCAGACAAGGCGGCCATGAGCACGACTCCTTGCAAGCCTGGGTTTATGGAAAGGCATGTGTCAATCAATGTTCACAAAAACAGACTTTTTTCCCCCACCGTGGGCTGCTCTGCCAGCTATCTAGTTCATTTCTTGGGGCTACTCTGAGTTCTTGTAAATGAAACCGGTGACGACCACTTGCAAAAATGAATATAATTAGGCAAAACATGCTGATTTGACACCGACTGGAATCAATTAAGCGTACTGAAATCCCAAGAGGCTTAAGATGCCTCTCAGGATGGAGTTTTTCTCAATGACTTGACGTCTGTCCAGCGGTGCTCACTTAACCCCAAACAGGGTTGGTCATCAGGGAGCCTGAGGCCAACATCCTGGAGCCCAAGAAGGCAGGCAAAATGGCAGCTGGGACCTCAACACAGCGGGGCCTCTCTGCGTCCCATAGGGCCTCCGCCGGCCTCTGCCCGGCACGTTTGAAATGTGTACAGGAAACACATCTGTTCTGGATCCTTTTCTTCACTTCATCGGCTTTTCTCGATGTTTCCTATTGCAGCTGCAGAGCCAGCCTGCATGGAGGAAAACTGCACAGGTGGTTTCCATTTCTACTCTCTGCTGGTGATGTTTCAAGTCCTCACCCTCTTCTGTCCCCAGGCCCGACAAGGGCTGTCTGGGAGCTCTTTACGCTGAGCTGCTGGCTTCAAGGGAGGGTGCTCATGCCGGGTCTGCTTGGGATTCCTAATCAGAAAAGGGACCCTCCATTCTTTTCTTGAGCAACAAGACAATAGTGTCTATGAATCTTCATCCAGTGGTTCTCAACTGCGGGGTGATTCTGCCCTCCGGGATGCTACTAAATATCCTGCAATGCACAGGACAGGCCACACCACGGAGAATTCCCCACCCCGCAAATGTCAATAATGCCGGAGTTAAGAAGTCCTGCTGTGAGCTGTGCAACCCATTCCCTACTGATGGACATGACACAGGGTTTTCAATCTTCTACTTTATAAACATTGCCGCAAAAACTAATTTTCAACCTAGATTGTCCTGCTGTGGGTAAAATGTACTCCAGTGTCTGCAGTGCGGTATCGCTGAGATGACCAGAAAGGAGCAGAACACAGTCACATACATAAGATGTCCCTGGAAGGGAATTCTGGGGGCAGTACCTTTAGGTCAGCAAACTAAGGGGGCAGTCACCTCCACCTTGGGCTCCCCAACTCACTGGGCTGGGCCCCCTTCAGTCCTTCTGGCCCAGGGAGGACAAGGAGGGGTAAGATGGGAAACAGAGCAAAAGAGACTAGAGGACGACTCTGCCTGGCTTCTGAGGGCAGATGCACCTCCCCCGATGCTCGGGTGGCTCATGCGCTGCTCGGCACCCAGGCTGCTTCCTGCAATCTGCAGAACCTTGCTGCACTGTTAGCCTGGCCAGGCTTTCCCACAAGGCTCCCCTACACCCACACCTCCTTCAGCTGCACCCTGCCCTCTGCTTCCTTTCAGGGTCTTCACTGCCCCACACCCCAGGCATGCCTGGCCCAGTGGTTCCCTCTGCCCTGACCGTACTCCACCTTTAGGGCTCAGCTCAAACACGGTTGCTTCAGGGCCATGTTCTCAGACCCTTTAATGGGCCAAATACCCCTAACATAGGCCATCTTGGCACCAAGCCCCTCTTTTTGCCCACACCAATCTCATCATTTTCTACTTCTTTGTGTGATTCTTTTAGTAACAGCCATATCCCCCACTAGACTGTGAACTTCATGAGGGTGGTAGCCACGGATGTTCTTTTTAATCAATGTCGTTTTCAGAGTCTGGCAGGGTGCCTGGTACAGGTGGGGTGCTCAAAAACATGCCCTTGCAGGGGTGTTAACACGACTGTCCCCTCTCTCCCACCCCACAGCAGCCGGCCTTGACCACTCCCGGCTCTCTTGCCCAGTGCTCTGTGAAGCATCGCTGCTTTGCTCTCTTCCCAGCACTTAGCAAAGTCTGGAAAGGTTCTCTCTCCTCTTCAGTCTGTGAGTCGCACACGGGCAGACACAATCTCTCTTGTTTACAGCTCTGTGCCCAGTGACAGCATGGTGTCTGGTATATGAATGGGAATTCATGATGGATGGATGGATGGATGGATGGATGGATGGATGGATGGATGGATGAGTGAACGAATAAGAAAGGGAGGCCTGGAGAGAGACAGGAAGGCTGGACACCATGCTAGGACATTGCATGTCCACGCTTTCACGTGATCTTGACACCACATGTAAACCGTGTTAATCCTTCTGTAAAGAGGAAAGTGAGGCCTCAAGATGGCTTAGCTTGCCCTCTGAATAATAGAGCCAATAAATAGTGGAGGCTTTTTCCAACTGGGGCATTCCGGCTTCACACCCAGCTGTCTTTTGGAAGCTTTTTGAGGACCCGAGGGTGAATCTGGACATCCGCTTGAGGAGCCCGACGCTAATTGGCTATGTGCAAATGTATCACATCTTGTATGAGCTAAAGTCGTAAATTCATCCCCGGCTGAATGTTTGTTCCAACTCAGTCTGAGGATAACTATATCCTCGGGAGGGAAAGGAGATCCAAGTGTCTCCATGCCAAGAGGAATCATCATTTCCTATGAAATTTAAAAAACACTCAACTTCTCAGTGTCATTCCATCATCTGTCACCCTATATCATGGCATAGCTTCTCCCATTCCCCAGCTGCTCCAGGGTCCACGTCTGTGGTGGGAAGGCATCGGTGTCTCATAAATAGGGACTGACAGGGACACTGTAACTATTAGCGGCTTTGTTGTGGTTGTTGTTTTAGAAGCAGTGGGTTTGTTTTATATTTCAGATATTGTCAACATTTTAAATCTTAGCTATGTCAGAGGGCAAATGACAAGTATGTGTTTGGGCTTTTATTGCTCAGGGAGAGAGAAGGTGGAGAGAGAGGGAAAAAAGCAATATCAGATATTCAGCTGAGCAGGTGTTGGAGGCGATGTCTGAGAAGTGCCTGAAGACTGAATCTGAGAGCAAGCTAATAGTCCTCTGTGCATAGTGGTGGAAGAAACCTTTACTTAGCACTTACTTTTAAGAACCTGGATAATAAAACACTGTGTCTGACAACTGTGGTATCTATGGCCAGCTTTTTAATTTCACTTTGCCAGGTTACTCATTCTTGAAATGTGTGTTCTTTACACCCAGGGGAATATTTTCTATTTTCCAAACTTCAAGAAAGCTGTTTGAATAGAAAAACAGGGATCTTTGAGCCAGGCCAACAATAACTTTTTAAAATTAAAGCAGCAGCAGCAGCAGCAGCAGCAGCAGCAGCAGCAGCAAGGGGAAAGGGGATTGGAACATTTCCCAAGGCTACCTGTGGATGTGCTTGCACCTCATGATTACCTAGGGACTGCTGAAGATGCTCACACAATCTTTTTCCATATTAGTTCTTGGCTTCCAATGACACATATCAATGAGGAATGTATGCAGCCCGCCATGTGCTCCTCCATCAATGTATTCAGTGTGAATTGAAAAGTGTCATGTTCATTACGGGCAGCCACTCTATCCAGGGTGATAAAATGATTTTCCTATGACCTCCATCTCCACTATCAATGCTGGTCCTGCAGGGATTCTACCAATTCTTGCAGCTCGTCCCCTGAGAAATCACACCAGGGCTTTCTCACCCTTCCCTTCATTTCCAGAAAGCCAATCCCAGAGGATGGAGAGAAGGGACTCCAGGCCCTCTCTTTGTTCCTGGGGTTCCTCCATGTAGAGAGGCCTCATCCCCCATCTCCACTTCCCGTGCTATTTCTCTGGATTTCCCAGATAGGGTGGGGTGAGAAATGCTGCTGATGGCGAGATGCCCCTTCCCTGCACCTCTCTTCTGTCACCTCTCATTAGAAGATGAGAGATGTGTGTTGACATGTGTCAAAGTCAGGAGATGAGGGAGTTTCATCTGGGCCAGTTTCATCTTGGCAACTGTCTCTTGCCAAAGCCTCTATCTGACTTCCCAGGGCCTGGTCTCTGCCCTTTCTGGTCCAATTTTTGCCCCACCTGGAGTGAACACTCAAAAATAAAGAACAGCTCACATTCCACATGAGTTTATGGGCTTTGTTACCTGCTTGCTGCCTCCACACTGAAGCCTAAAGTCCCAGCATGGTTTCCAAGGCTCCTTGTGAGTTTGTCCCAGCTCTTCCGTCCTTCTGCTCCCACAAAGGGTTGACCTGCCATCCCTTCCCCACGCCCAATGTGGCCATGCCTCTGTGCTGCTTGCTCTTCCCAGAAGGGGCGACTTCTTCTCCATTCAATTAAAGCTTCTTCCCAGTTCTGAGTCTCTCCAAACCCCTTCCCCTACACCCAAAAGAATCCACCACCCATTCCTTTTTATTCCTCTGTTGACACATGGGTACTTCACTTCATCATCGTTCTCCTCCACTATGCTGTGAGCTCTGAGAACGTCAAGGTGTCTCTCTCACAGGCACATCCCTGGAACTCAGCAAGGACTTGACACGCAGCAGATGCTCAACACATGTTAGCTTCTAGGTGGATGGACAAGTGTTCTGCTATTTGTTTATTGCATGAATCCTCATAGATAAACATGTACATTGGACATCCATTTATCTGAGAGTAAAATCTTATTTGTTTCCATGTTGTGGGTATTACATGCTGCTTTTTTTTTTTTTTTTTAAGATGGAGTCTCGCTCTGTCACCAGACTGGAGTGCAATGGCATGATCTTGGCTCACTACAACCTCATGCTCTTGGGTTCAAGTGATTCTCCTGCCTCAGCCTCCTAAGTAGCTGGGATTACAGGCATTCACCACCAGGCCCAGCTAATTTTTGTATTTTTAGTAGAGACGGGGTTTCACCATATTGTCTAGGAGGGTCTCGATCTCCTGACCTTGGCATCCCAAAGTGCTGGGATTACAGGCGTGAGCCACCACGCCTGGCCCACATGTTGCTTTTAAAATTATATCACTGACTCCATTTTTTAACGGCTTTGTTGTCCTTCAGGATTTATTTCAGGGAATTCCCAGGAAGTTCTATAAAGGTCCCATGCCTTTATAGACAAAATCTGGGTCCTTCTTGGAGGAAAAATAACAATCTATTTTTCTCTTTTCTTTTAAAAAAAACATGAACATTAATGGTAAGAATGAGAAACATGTGTATAGCAGTTATGATGTGCTGGGCACTTCATATTTATTCACATAATAGTCACTATCATCCTATGAGATTGATATGACTATTATCCTCATTTTATAAGCAAGATATCCGAGGCACAAAGAGGTTCAGTGACTTGTTTAAAGTCAAGTCACACAACTGGTACAGAGAGAGCTCTGTTTGCAACGTGCAAACACTTTACCTTTTGCTTTTACGTCTCCTATGTCCTTTGAATTCCTCAACAACTTAGAAAGCAGGTAGAGCAGAGGTGATCATCTTCATTTCTGTTTTTTTTTTTTTTTTTTTAAATTTTTTTTAGAGAGGGGTCTCACTCTGTCGCCCAGGCTGGAGTATAGCAGTTCAATCACGGCTCACTGCAGCCTCGACCTCCTGGGGCTCAAGCAGTCCTCCTGCTGCAGCCTCCTGAGTAGTTGGGATCACAGGTTTGCACCACCCCATCTGGTTAATTTTGTTTTTTAACTTTTAGTAGAGATGGGGTCTCACTATGTTGCCCAGGCTGGTCTTGAACTGGGCTCAAGCAATCTTCCCACCTCCGCCTCCCAAAGTGTTGGGATTACAGGCATGAGCCACCACACCCAGCCTGTCTTCATTTCATAGCTAAAGAAATGAAGGTTCAGAGAGATGCCATGACTTTGGCCACAGTTACACAACTAGTTGATGGCAGAACTCAAACTCGAACCCAGGACTGTCTGCCTCTCTGTTACTATTCTCAACACATCACCAAGCTTACTCAGGACTCAAAGTCTCCCTGTGAGGGTACAGTCTGGGGTGGCGGGCATGGGTTCATGTGTAACTCAACCCAGCCTTTCAAATGTTACATTTCTCACCCAAAGGGAGTCCTCTGTCTGCATGATGCTTCAGCAATTTCATCTGCAAGATGTTGCTGGCCTTGGACAATTTTATGTCATTTTAAAAAGCCTCTAGCACACCATTCAATACACATCAGACTCTCAGTCAATAAAATGTTGTTTCCCAACTGGCCAGAAGGCATTAAAGGAAAAAGCACAATAAATCACAAACAGATCTTGAAGAGTTAACAAAATTCTGACTTTTGGAATCTGGCATTCCAAGACATAGCATGTTCAAGCAGGCCCATTAACGCCCTGGGTCTTTTCTAACCCCCTTAAAGGCAGACTCTTAATTGAACTTTTAAAATACGAGGCTTATGCACTGTTTGACTCCTGTTTATATCTCTGAAGATAGGCTTTAATTGAGTCTATTACTTTTACTGTAAGTATTACTGTTTTCATTACTACATGTTCTAAAAATAATAGCACTGCTTTGTGAACTGAGCGTTTGAGTTGACTTCATTTTCTTCAGTGTCAGAGTTCAGGGTTCAGACGATGGGGCTTTGGAGACTCTTTTGGCAGGAGCAGAACATTTTTATGAAGAGCAGGTGAAACGAGTGATCACAGTTGGAGGGCAATTTGGAGTTCTTCAAGTTCATGGTAACAGCGCACATTCTCAAGTCCAGAGTGTATTCAACTAAAGGACCCAGTGAGAAGGTGATGAAGACTAAACAGGGCATTTTTCGAATTTTTCTTCATTCAACTCACTTTCTCTGTAAATGCAGACTTTGATGATCTTTCAAGCAGAAAGGAAGCTGGAGATGAGGTGAGAGAGAGAGCAGGGTCTCTCCTCCAGCATTTGGAAGACATTTGCTCCCATATCCTAGATACATATCTTTCTGGGCTTCTATTTTTCAGGTATTAGTATGTGTTCTCAGTTGCTACCTCATGCTGAAAACGAACTAGGGAGCACATAAGCCCCACGCTCCGTTTTCTTTTATTTCCTACCTCCTTTTTCTGGAAGTTAAGAGAGAAAGGGCTTTGGTGACACCCTTCTATTATCCTTTTGTTTCTGTGATCTTTGTTGATGGCACTAGCCTTTTGTGACTCAGAATTCTATCTTTCTCAACATTTGGCCAAGATGCAAAAAGAAAATAAATCAATATTGTCATGGAGACTATCATTTCTGAGGCAGACTTAATTATGAATTATTAAGAATGGTTCAGTAGAATTAAGGAATTAGGAGGGCTCCTCTGTTTAATGCAGGCTTTAGTGATGCATGCTAAGTAGCAACTAAGTTCATTACCAAAAGTTAGATTCATTAGGTTATATAATTTGCAAGTTTCTAGTCTTAATTTCTTCTAGCTAATTCCAATTATTTTCTTGAAATAGCATAATTAGTGGCAGGGGGAAAAAAAGCACATTAACATGACATGAAAATAACACATTTTAATTTTCATTTGGTTACAGAAACCTTTTGAAGGAGTTTTTGGCTTCTATAGAATAGCACTTTTACACACAGACTCAGGCTGCAGCGTCCCCCATCTTCATACACGTAACCCACTCACCCACCTGCCTCAGTACGTTTTCTCAGCAACAGGTAGTGCGGAAAAGCAATTTCATTTTAGCTTTTGGAAAAATCTGAGATTTGCATTTGCCTTTTTGTACCTAATTAACATTTTCCCAGAATTTCTTGGTGTCTTTTTCACCCTCTTTTCCTTTGATGAGAAAGTGAGTGAGGCTCCAGGGGAGCCTGGTGGACATGACCTTTGAAAACATCCACGTTGTTGCATGTAGTGCTGGAAATTTTTAAAAGGGGGTGGAGGTTGGGTGTGAACAGAAAGAATGCAGAAGCTTTTGGACACGATTTTAAATTAGAGTTCCTAATAGGCAATTTTATGACTGGTTTGTCTTCTAAATGCTCCTGTGGCTTTCTGTATTTCTTATTATCTTGCGTGAGTAAGCACCTAGCTCAGGTAAGACATGCTTATTACAAAGCAGAGAGAAAAACTGACAATTAGCCAGTTGATTTCAGCTCTATAAACAAGTGGACTGGAATGTCCTGGACAGAAAAGGAAGGAAAGAGGAAGAATTGGAGGGAGGGAGGAAAAAAAAAAAGAAGGAAAAGAGAAGGAAAGAAGGAAGGAAGGAAAAAAGAAGGAAGGAAGGAGGGAAGGAAAGAGGGAGGGAGAGAGAGAGGAGGGAAGGAGGAAAAGGGAAGGAAGGAAGGAAGGAAGGAAGGGAAAGGAAAGGAAAGGAAAATGAAAAAGAAAGGAGGAAAAGAGAAGGAAGAAAGGAAAGAAGGAAGGGAGAGAGGGAGGGAGGGAAGAAGGGAGGGAGGGAGTGAGGGAAAAAAATACCCTACAGACCTAACAATCAATTGTTGGAGTCAAGACAAATGTAATCTTACCTTTGACAGACTTTCATTCGTTTGAATCAGGCACATTCTGAATGCTATCCCTGATCCCTATAGCCCATTTCTGACATTACAGGCTCTGGATCACAGTGGTCAAGGGTAAAATCCCTGGGTTGTATTTATTTATCTGGGAACTTTTTCTTACTGGAGACATCATACATCTAAATAGCTTTGGCTCTTTGTCTGGAAATGGCTTTGTCACAAGTCATTTTCCCCTGGGATGCCATAGAGAACCCCTGCGTCTGTAATTCTGAGCCTGGGTGCTGCTACAGCTTCCCCCAGACACGCAGCCTCCTTTGCCCACAGGAGATGGGAACAACTGTTAGGCTCTCCCCAAAGAAGCCAGAAATGAGTAATAAGAAGCGCCAAGAGTGTCTTCCCTGCACACTCGGAGAAGCAAGGGCATCTGTGTCCTGTAGATGGTACCATTCCAATAGTATGCCTTGATTCATTTCAGAATCCTCTAAAAACTTCCTAACTGCAAGGAAAGGAAAGGATCTGGTCAGGAAACAGGCGAATTAAAAAGACCGCCTTTCCATGCATTCTTCCTACATTCACAAATCCTCACGGCGCCTCCTCTTTCACACCATGCCCTGAGTCCATCCTCTGAGGCCCTACAATCTTCTCAGACCTCTGCTGAGTTAGTTACCCTGACAGTCACATGCCACCCTGTGCCTGGCTAAGCTGAAAAGCTCCTCATGAATCCCCTCCTCCAAATTATGGCAGCCTGGAGAATATTTCACTTACAATAAGAGGCGAATGAATGCTCATTATGTTTCAACAAAATATCTGAGCTAAAGAGACACATGTTGAATTTAATTGTTTGATCCATTAGAGGAGTGTCTGGAAGCACTTTTAATTGCCTTTTCCTTCTTGCAAAAAAACGACACTGGTCAGCAGGGCAGAAGCGCGTGGGGTACAAGGAACTTCTCCTCCTGGGAACTTCTGTGTTTGCTCTCAAGGCCTCACCACCAGAGCCTCGCCACCCACTCCAGGCCATCTCCTGCTTCCCTCTTTAAATCTGTATCCTACGCAGCCTGGAGAGCACAAGGGGAAGATTTGCCATGAATCCCAGGTGATCAAGACTGGCATGCAAGTGGGGTTTCCTGTCTTTATTTCTGTGCTTATTTCCCTCATTTGCCAAAGAGTGTGCTGAACCATGGATGTTTCATCCTAATTAAACCTATGCAGACATATGTGAGCTGGGAAGCGAAGTAGAAACGGGTCCAAAAATGGAAAAAGTTTCACCCAAGGAGAAAAGGCAAGGTTATTTTATCATCTTCTAAATTCTATGATATTATATTCTACGTGTTTCTTTCCCACAATTGGGAGGGAAAGTGATTGGCATGGGAATCTTCTTTAACCCTTATCTCTAGAATTTTTTTTTTCTAACATTCATTACATCTTATCAGCAGGACCATCAGAGTCCACTAGAATTCTGAGCTCTGGGGTCACCAACTGACCTACACTCTTACATTCTTAGCCTTGTTGCCTTCTGGAAAAAGACACAAAAGCTCTCTTGCAGCCTGTGTTGCTCTGAGCTGCCCAGTCCAGGGAGAAGGCTGAGTTTCCATAAAGAAAGCTGACCTCTCTACTTAGTATGAAACTCCCCCAAGTAGGAGTCAGGACAAGCCCAGCTCCCAAGAGGGGTCTTCCCACCCACACTCTCTTCCCTGAGGTGAAGACCAGAAACTGAAATGCCAATACCCATTGATGAGAAAGCTCCAGAAAAATACATGTGAAATAAACTCCCTCCAGGAAGGAGGACTGTTCTTCGAGGACTTTGCCTTTGAGCCCTGTGGGAACCTTAGGCCAGTAATACTGTCATTAACAATAATGATAGCTAATGTGTATTAAGCGTTTACTCTGCACACTTAATTGTCACAGCAATGTTATAAGATTTATATTATTTTTCCCATTTTACAGAGGAGGAAATTGAGGCTTAGAGGTTAAATGAATTATCCAAAATCCACAGCCAATAAGTAGCAGGGCTGGGATATTGAATTCAAGTCCATCTGAACTCCCAACTCATGGTCTACCTACTGAGCCATTTCCAACACCACTTCCAATGTATCTGTGCTACGAATGGGAAGCCAGGGGCAACCCAGACCTAATTCCGGCCTTTTACAAAGAAGAGTACATACTGTAACATTCTTACTCTCCTAATCATTGTCAGATTTAATTTTGCTACTTCCAGGGCGTTGAGACATCTGAGGCTTTGGAGATGGATAAGCTGAAGCCAGAGGCTTCTCTCAGCTGTTGAGACACAGACACAAGCCTAGTGTATCATGAAAGGTAAGAGTAAGTCTTTCAATAGCTGGGCGTGGTGACGCGTGCCTGTAGTCCCAGCTACTCGGGAGTCTGAGGCAGAAGAATGGCTTGAACCCAGGAGGCAGAGGTTACAGTGAGCCAAGATCGTGCCACTGCACTCCAGCCTGGTGACAGAGCAAGACTCCGTCTCAAAAAAAAAAAAAAAAAAAAAAAAAGAGTAAGTCTTTCAAAACGTTTCCTTTCTTTCTGGTCTGGTAAGAAAAGAAATCTTTTCAACTTCCCTGACCACCTTACCTTATTAGAAGGAAACACTTTGATTAATGAGAAAAGTATCGCATGTATAAGGCAAAAGTTTTAAATGGGAATCTTAAAGGGGGAGGTTGCATCAAGCCAAATGCAGTGTCTATTTAGGGACATTTAAATACCAAGGCTTTGCAAAACATATTGGTGAACTGGGCAATTGGGTATCTCTTTCCTGTTTCCAGACGGCCAAATGTTCTATCACAGCCTCATGCTGAATGAAAATATTTCTAATTAATGCAGCCCCCTTTGAGATGGATTGTTCCAGAACATGCAATGATACACTTTGTTAATGAGGCGACTTTCCATTGTGCTCTGTGCTGGCTGAAACCTTTGAGCTGTCATTTATCATGGCACAGCTAGCTGGGGACAAAACCAGATGGCTTCATTTCTTCCTGGGGAGGAGGTATCACTGCTATTTGAGGGACCTCAATAAACAGTGGAAGGAATGAAAATGTACCTCTGCCTGAAAAAAGGCAAAGCAAAACCAAGAGCCTGGAGTGAGAGAGGTTCAAACAGAAATCAAACGCCCTTTCCTTGCCTTTCAACAATAGAAGAATCGTGAAAACAAAGATACTAGAACTGTGTGCGGGAAGCTATGGGTGTCCACCCAAAGCCCCGTTATGTGCCTGATACACTCGCCCCCACCCTACGACAACTCGTGGCTCACACAGGCACTGATCTTTGGAAGACTGCCACTGGCCAGTGGAAGCCACCTCACCTGGGGCTGCCTGAGAGGCTGTATCTTCTCCTCTAAGGGCGGGGGGGAATATTGAGATATGGAATGAATGAATGAGCAGAATCAGTGACTGCCTGATGGGGTAGTCTACCAGCCTAGGTCTCTCGCCTCTGGGACTCAGAAGTGGAGAGACTTTGAGGAGCAACGGAGGCTCCAGACTTTGCTATGGGGTGGGGCTGAGTGGATCCTCCTGAATCCACCTCTTTGATTGGCTCTTTTTCCAGCCCTCTCTTTCATTCCCCTACAGGTGGCTCCTGAGAGCATTGCTTCATTAAACAAGAATCTCTGGCTCCTACTCTACTTCCAGGGACACTGGACCCTAAGGTGAACTCAGTGGCTCATCCAGGCTGTCATTTACCCACGAGCACCTCACACTTGGCCGGCTTGGAGAACTTGATGGACAGGTAGGCGTCTCAACAGCATGGAATGAGTGGGTCGTGCTGTCGACAGCGTGGGATGAGTGGGTCATGTTGTCTTGTTCATGCTCTGATCTCTGCCCCCACCTCACACAAATAATGAGTGACTGAGAGAAGATAAGGAAGGGGATGTGTAGGGTGCTGCAGGGCTACCCAGCCTTCTCGTCTACAGGTGGGGAGGTGGAGGCACGGAAAGTCAAAGGCTCAAGGTCACATAGCAAGTTGTTGGTCAAGCCAGGACCAGAAGCCAGGTGGGGAGAGAGGTAGGAGTCTGCAGATGGAACATTCCAGACTCACTGTTGACCTGCTCTGTGCAGCTGGGCATCCCAGTTTTGCGGCTGAAATCCAGCTGGAAGAAAATACTGAGGAGGCGACCTGGAACCTGCTGGCCTGAGGGTGTCCCCTTCAGAGGAGGACTCTGCTCCATCTGCATTTTGGACCCTCCTCATGAAAAAGCATCTCCCAACATTTGGAGATGTTCTCCAGAGCCTCATCACCGACTCCCTCCCCTCTCCCTGAACAGCCTTTTCTGTCAAGCAGTTAATGATATGAAAATAGACTTTTCAATCCTCTGGTTAACAGAAGTCATTTGGGCAACTCCTTTTGGGAGTCTACAATTCTTGTTTAACAAGTGAATAATCACTACCAAATTTACGCTGTTTTATAAGCCCTCTGTCCCTGGGTTGAGACTTAAATAGAAGGACTCGTGCAGTTCTGTGGAACATTCTGCAGTGATGGAGATGGTCCATGTCAGTGCTAACCAGTATGGGAGCCACGGGCTTTGTGTGGCTTTTGAACACTTGAAATGTGGCTGTTGTGATGGAGGAATGGAATTTTAAATTAAATGTTAGTTCATTTACATGTAAGCAGCTCCTACGGCTGGCAGTTACTGCGGGGGCCACACAGTTGGGCACGATTGTGCACAACGGAGACAGACCCCTTCCTCGAGGTGTGATCTTCCAACTTCTTTGTGACTTAGTTTCCTCACTCACAGCTTGAAGACTGCACACCCCCTGTTTTGCAGTGAGGATTCCCTAAGATACTCCCTGTGTGGTGCTCAGCAGCCATGCCCCCTGTCAACCTCAGTAATGCTTAGGGTGGCTCATGAAAATGCTGCCTTCTAGAAGTGGCCTGGTCAATACACAAGAGACTATTGATTCTGAGGATGGAGAATGAGGGGTTATTCAAAGACCACAGTAATCACCAAGCAAACCAATTGCTTAAAAAGCTCACTCCATAGGCTTGCTCTGGAAACCTCACCACAAGCTGGAAAAGCAGCCATCGTTTTCTCCATTTAAAGTGAAGGCAAATAAATAGACTCCAAGAAGTTGAAGGAACCATAGTGAGAGAGGAAGGGAGACATGGTCTGGAGCCAGGCTGCTGACCCCTGGGCCTTTCCCCACACCACCCATTCTCTTCTGCCCTGGGCTCCCCCACCCCCAACTAGGTTGGGTCAGCCTGAATTTCCAAATGCATGCCCATGGAGGGTCTCCCTCCTGATTTGTGTCCAGGTCAAACTTTACAAACCACTATTCCCTCCCTTGTGTTTACAAATAAGACTGACATTGGCATGGGGAATTGGAAGGCAAAGCCGCCTCGCACAGTCAGTGTCACCTGGACATGGAATTATCAAGATTAGATTTTTTAAAAACCTACAAAGCAGCAGTGCAGATTTTCAAAAATGTTCTGCCCTCCTCGACTTAATTGATTCAATTACTTCTGGATCCTGTCATTCCGGGCAGTTGCAGTCCTTCATTTAGGAACACCACCCCCCTCCAACCCATGTATACAGGCATGGATCCCCTTCCGAGCTGCCCCAGACTAAAGCTGCCCTAGTTCTCCTTGGTTTGACATTTTTCAAATTTCATCTAATTGTCTCCATTGTATGTTTCAGTTTCCACTTTAGAAGTTCTGAAGAAAACAGATTTCTGCATATGCTCTCTGGGATGACATTTTTGCTGTTTATGAAATCTGAATTCAATATATTGAATAAACTGTGGCTCCAGAGGCCTTTCTTTCCTCCCCCACTCCACCACCATTTTTTTTTTTTGTCACATCTAGAAACTTTCATTCTAAAGGGGCCAAGTCTACAGAATTGTCCTAACATTGCCCTGAGCCGTGAAGTTACTTTTCTAGCATTTATTTACAAGCAGAACTTTGAAAGTGCAGTTTGATGGAAAAGATTTGGTACCAATTTCTCTCTCTCTCTGTGTGTGTGTGTGTGTGTGTGTGTGTGTATTTAAAGTGTTTTTATCTGTCATGTAAGTTTCAAGTCAAATACTTTTATTTATCATATAAGTTTCAAGTCAAATTGAAAAGGGAGCAATTAACATTCTCTCTCTTTTTTTTAATCCCCACAGACCTCCTCTGAAATCAAGGCATCCTAAGTCATGCCAGTTCACAGGAAGATTGGCAATGAAGAGCTGTTTGGTTTTTCATTGTCTGTTTGCTTTGAACTTTTTTATTATTTCCCTGAGAAGTTTCCAGAGATGGCACTGATGGAGTTGGTGAAATCACAGCTAAGGCAAATGAAAGTCAATTTAAAAGACAAAATGCACAGCAGCTTTGACACAGCACAAAGCATTTACCTCCTCAGAAGCTAGAAATAATTGCACAAAAATCACATCTGCAACAAGAGGCAATTAAAACGCCATCCCAGAAGAGAAAAGACAGGGGCTCTGCCCCTCTGCCTCCTTGAAAGTGAGGGATCCATGCCTGGATGCAGGGCTGTGGATCTGGAGCTGAGAAGAGAGTTGGGGGAGGGAGGGATTCTCCTTAGAAAATGACTTGGAGCAGGTGGCTTTCCAATGCATTGGGGGTGAGATGGCAGGAGGAATCACGCAACAGCATTTTCTGGTAACCTTTTCTGTATAGGAGATAAGGACCTCTCTCTTTCCTTTTATGTGCACTTGTGTCTTGCTTGTATTTAGTGGGGTAATTAATTCATGTCTAACATTCCTTGACTGTAAATCTGGTTTGAAGGTTAGGCAAGGGAAAGAGTCCCTGGGGCTTTCACAAAACTATTATTAAAGTTGGAGGAAAGATGGATGGGCTGTGTTTGCATTCAAGAGGCAGAAAGGCTCTTCAAAAGCAAAGCGAACCACTCCTCCAGTGACCCTTTGATGTGCCGGGCTCCCCAGGACCGCACTGTCACCACGCCACAGACACACACGCACGGGCACACACAGGCACATGCACACATATGCACGGGCACACACAGGCACACGCGCACACACACGGGGCACACACAGGCACAGGCACATGCACACACACGCACGGGCACAGACAGGCACAGGCACATGCACACAGACACACACGCACAGGCACACACAGGCACAGGCACATGTGCACACACGCACGGGCACACATAGGCACAGGCAGGTGCACACAGACACACACGCACGGGCACACAAGGCACAGGCACATGTGCACACAGACACACACGCACAGGCACACACAGGCACACACAGACACACATGCACGGGCACACAGAGGCACAGGCACGTGCACACAGACACACACGCACTGGCACACAGAGGCACAGGCACATGTGCACACATGCACGGGCACACACAGGCACAGGCACGTGTGCACACACGCACGGGCACACACAGGTATGTGCACACACACACGCGGGTACACACAGGCACAGGCCCGTGTGCACAGACACACATGAACACAGAGATCATTTCCACTTGCACGTGTGCATTTTTCCTGAATAACAACAACAAAAAACAATATTTGGAGATGCCTTGTTTACAAATAAAATGGGTGTTTAAAAAATTCATGGAAAGGTCATGGGTATCCCCTCAGTTCTGTGGAATTTACCATTGGCTTCAACCTAGCTCTTCTGTCATTGTGTACCAAACAGAAATTTCGAAGGCTGGTCCTGAGCCTCCTGCACTGCTACAATCTGGGTGATTAGCACAGTGCCTGAAACATAGTGCTTTGGAAGGAAGGAAGGAAGGAAGGAAGGAAGGAAGGAAGGAAGGAAGGAAGGAAGGGAGGGAGGGAGGGAGGGAGGGAGGGAGGCAGGGAGGCCAAATATTTCAAAAAGTAAATCCATTTTTAAGTGAGTAGCTTCGAAGAACAATATTAAGTAGATAATGTTGGGCTAATAGTCCACTAAAATTTATCTTCCCTTCCACACGAAGAGTGTGAGGCTGATGCGGTGTTTCCTCCCTGCACTTGCACCCACAGGCTGAGGGCTGCCGGTTGAGTCGTTGCCACTCTCCACGCAGGGAACACCTAAAGCACCAGAGAGTTGACGCCGCCAGGGTCAGCCTCAAGTGACCACGAGCAGAGGGTCGGTGGGGGATGTGGTTACCTCCTTCTCGGGGGGCTGACTTCAGGCGTGGTCTACCCTGCCTCCTCCCCGAGTTATGCTGGTGTGAACTCTGCTTGTACAAGGTGGCAACTTGCTTGAAAACGCACCTATTATGGGTTTTCTCCCTCCCTCTGTGTCCTTCTCCATCCTCTCCTAGTGTTTTCTAGGATCATCTTCCAAACATACAGCTTACATTCACTTGCTAGCATCAATGTCAGCTTCTGCTGACACGAGACCAAGGGGAGACCACAGGGAGACCACATGGGCAGCAGGTGGCACCCAGCCGGGGCTGCCCCACCCCCTGTTCTGTGAATGTGGCCCTGTGAAGTGTGTCACTTTGAGGCCAAGGCATTTAAGAAGCAGGTGCGTCTCCTTTTCACATTCTCCACCCCTACCCCCATGGGCTGGCAGAGAAATGAGCAGGATACCCTTGGAACCCAAGTATTGCAGATGGCAGAGCCACTACCAGCCTGGAAATGAAACCATCTCACCAAACGATTCAGCTACACAGACCTGTTATTTGAGCAAGAAGAACATTTGTGGAGATTTACATCACTGCTCTATTGCTGGGTCTCTGGGAAGGTTGTTTTCCAGCAGCAGATGCCAAAAAGGAATGTGAAGTGGGACATGATTATCCAAGATCAGCACTTGTTAAAGGACGAGGGTGGTGGCAACCTTGGGCAAAGGGAAGAGGTGAACTATGCAGGCCCCAAACACCCTGGAGCATCCAGCGAAGTGCATGAGACACAGCACTGTGGTCAGGGTGGTCTTCATCAGTCTGACATGGCCAGGCCTCGCCTAGTCACCTCATGTCATTGGCCCCCAGAAGGGAGAGACTAGGGGGTGCAGCCCTCCACAGCTGAGGCCGACCCTGGAGGAAATGTCAGCTCAAGGCTCTCTACTGATTGCCCTGCCGGCAGCCAGGCAGCAAGGCCTCCCTCAAACAGGGATCTAGGGGACTTCCATTAGAAAATGGAAGTGGCACAGCAGAGGCAGAGGCAAGGAGCTTTGAACCACCTGCGCATGTGGCTTGCTGGTAGCCTCTGGTCCTGCCTGCACTTTTTCCTGTGCCACCTCCATTTTATGATGGGCCATTGTCAAGAGGTAGAAAATTCCCCTGACTCAGAGATAAAGAACACTGAGATAACCATAGATGGGTGTTCAGGACTGTTAAACCTGCCATTTCTCTCTCTGCATGAAAGACAAATGAAATTGTTTGTGTGATTATCTCTGAAGAGGAAAAGGAAAATGAGAGCAAAACTTGACAACCAGAAGGCCTATAAAATTGGGTTCTAGCTACAGACATGTGCAGTACCGGCAATGAATCCCTTCACGGGAGCCCCTAATCTTTAGGTTGGCTGTTTAATTACAGAGCAGGGCTGCTGGAAGGCACAAGACAGTTCAGAGTGCTAGAAAACCAGCTCCCAGAATGACAGCTTACCCGCTCCATAGGTATTTGACAAAGCCTATTATTTAGGTAAACCAAGCATCCTTACAGCTCTCTTTCTTAAACCAAGCCTTTCACTGCCTGAGGCAACGTCCTCTCAATCTCATAATTAGGCAAGAGATAAGCACAGTGAAGATGACAGCTGGAGGTGGTTTTTTTTCTTTCCATTTTCCTGTGGAATTCCTTCTTACTCGTATAGCCCCCAAAGTCACAGGAGGAATTTTACTAGCCCTTCTCCACCCCACCCACTTTGAAAGCCGAGATAAATTTCTTTTTTCAGGCAAGCTTCTTAGGAAACTTCACATGTGCCAATATTAAAAGAAATGGAAATATGCAAACATTTCATTTTCATTTAATTGTCTTATATCTGGATAAATGAAATTGCCTGGGTCGCCTGTCAAAGGCCCCAACAATGGCCCCGGCCAACAAAAGCCATGTTACCCGAACAAAGCTCCGTTCTGCACCAACTGGTAAATGACAAGCTTGGGGTCAGCTGTCTAATATCTCATCTACCTTGTCATCCCCACTCCCCTTCCCTTCATTTATATATCATTATATGTCAGAATCTATTACCACGCTCAACCGTTGCACTAAGCTGTTCTTTTTCCATTTAATTACCGAGCTCGAATTACTGACCCCTTGTCTGTTTTATTAAGATGTTGCAGCAATAATGAATCATTTGAGAGGAGAGAAATTCCAGTTTCCTGTTTAGCCGCCTCTAGATGAAATCTCTTCCAGGACGGTAACCAAATAGGCCTGTATCTTGTGCCCATCCGGTTTAATGGAATCACTCCAGGCTGAGCCTCACCTCTTGTTTTGTCGGCTAAGATAGAACACCGCACTGGAAATACATTGATTATTTCCGTAAAAACATTCAGGAAACAACTGAACCAAGTCACTACTATCAGGTCAAAAACCATCACACCAGCTCCCTGGAAAATGGAGCTGTCCCAGCCACATGCTTGGAAGTAGGAGTTACTGGGTCTGCCCAGTACCGGAAAGGAGCGTTGTTCCTTCATGGACTCTCAGGAGAGCGTCTGTTTCAGGGCCTCTGCTCTTGGTAGGACCCAGGCTTCTAAAGTGAAGATTATGTTAGAACCACTCCAACCCCTTTCCCAACCACCAGACCAAAGGAAGGCGCTCTAGACATTGCAAATATTATCAATATTATTGTAGGGATATCCTTCATCGGGCACTCAGCCTCCATTTTCACACTAATAATCCGATTATGAGAGGGGGCAGATGAGATGTGTTTCATGAGGTGAGCCTGCAATGGTCCATTTCAGCCAGGAATGATTGCATCTTCCCGTGCATCTTCAAATAGTTTACCAAAATGTATTCATTTCTACAGGAGGCAGGAGGCAGGCATGATTGCCTTTATGTCTCCAATTAAGAAACTGGAAGACCTGCTGCTGGGCTCTAGGGAGCTTGTGCATCAGAGACTTATTTTCTTCTTGGTGCCAGTGTTTGGGAAAGCAGGTAGAAGGATGAAGGAGTAGAAAGAAGGAAACCAAATAGACCCACTTCCGAATTCTAATGAAATTTCTACCACCAAGACTTCAGAGAATTTTCTCTAGGGCTTTGGAGTAGTTGTGCCTTGGGAGAAACCTGGTGTTCTTGGGGGCCAGGGCTCATGGAAGACCTTCCTGACCCTGCCTCTCCCTTTCTCTCCCTCCTCAGCTCCTCTGAGTCTCACCCCTATTAGCTCCTCGCTGGTCTTCTTCTGACGTTCTACTTTTTACTTGGCCTGAACCTCTTCTCTCCCAGTTCCCCCCAACTTAACAGTAGCTCTGTGGTGGCTAACAGAGTAGACACTCAATAAAAATCCATCAAAGGCAGCTGAATTGTACAGGTGAGAAAAGTTAGCATCTTCTTCAGGCCAGCAGCTGGCCAGAGCAGGAAGAGCCTGCGCACGCCTAATCCCTATTTTGATACAGTTCGCCTAAGGTGAGGGTTTAAACTTTCATTAAAAAAAAAATTGGTTGGTTGGTTACCTAAAATAGACCCAAAAACTACTAATGAACTCTCAGCAGGCATAACCCTTCCTCAGGCAAACGGACAAAACCAAGACCTCCAGCTTCACTTATATCAAATCCGTACTTTTAATGCTAAGAATCCCTTCCCCAACTTCTTCTATTTTTCTAGTGTGTTTTGTTTATTATGATCGATTGTGAAAAATTGTACTGGCTTAAAGCCATAGAGCAGCACTTCTTAGCCTGGGTCAGATCATTCTCTGTGGTGAAGGTCTGTGCATTGCAGGATGTATCGCAGCATCCCTGACCTCCATCCACTCAGTGTCAGCAGCCTGCCCACCCTCTGCTTGCAACAACCAAAAACATCCCCAGACATTGTCCAATGTACCCACAGTGCAGCGGGGGGAGGCCAAAATCACCCCAGATGAGAACCACTTTAACAGAGACAGCCACAAATGCCAAGAAATTAAACCTTCAAATTAATGTGGCCCATTCACTTAAACTTGACAAATGTCTACAAATAGCAAAGCACATTTGTTGTGCTTCCGTTTGCATCTCAAGTCTCAGGACCAATTATCTGTTTAATTAAAACCTTCTGTCTTCATCAGACTCATTGGCGACACGGAGGTATCAACAAACCCTGACCACCTGGGAGGTGAGGCCCAGAGCGGGTGACGCTCTGTTGGGTGGTGAAGCTGTGCACAGAATTTCATTCACTAGGGGCTATTTCACGACAGCGGGGACAGACAGAAAGCTAAACAGAACCTCCATGTTTCCCAGCCTTTCTGGGGATGTCACAGCTGCTATGTTTGAGCAAAACCATCCAAGTTCTGGTTCTTGTTAAAGGAAATAAACAGCACCAGGTGGGGAAGGGGTGGGGAAGAGGTCAGGGAGGAGGTGGAGAGGTGGGGAGGTGGGGAGGTGGGGAGCTGGGACCCCACCTTCAGCAAACACACACACCCGGCAAGTCCCTCCTCATCCCAGTGTTGTTTCCTTGTCCTCAGAATACTGACATCCCTACTATTATTTGGCCTATTTCATAGGTTATGACCAGGCTCTATGCCTTGAAAAATAAGAATTGTTTTAAAAGTTGAGCAAAGGAAAGGCCTTTTATTTTTTGTATGGGTCCCATCCTTTGCAGACCCTGGAAGGATACCAGACTCTACAGATGGCATTTCCTGTTTAATCAGTGAAACTCTGTTTCAGACAGCTTAATGGTCTACTAGTAAAGAAGGTGTCGCATTGCAGAAGACAGTTTATCATCTGCCACTATTGATATCTAACAGAGGAGTGATTCTAGTAACATCGCTGAGTACAGATCTCCATGGGTGGATTTGAGAGTGATTTGTATGCATTGGACTTATTGGTATGGTTTAGGGACAGGAAATATACAGTTTAAACTTCATATTTATTTCAATAATGCAATTCTTATGAAAATGACTTCACTTTGAGACTGTCGAAAGAAAGGAGCCAAAGTGCTGGTTAAGGTCATGTTGGTTTTATGTAAGAACAAGGATATTTCTCCTTGGCCTAATTGCTTTAAAATGCAATTGAGCTGTGGTTCTCAAACTTGAGCATATATTAGAATTCTCTGGGAGGCTTGTCAAAATCCACATGGTTGGGCTTCTACCCTCACAGTTTCTACTTTGGTAGGTCTGGTGTGGGGCCTGTGAATCTGCGTTTCTAAACAAGTTCCCAGGTGACGCTGGTACTACCAGCCCAGATGCCACACTTGGAGAACCATGGCGATGGAGCTGAGATGAAGCAAGATTTTCAGTTCGCAGTTGCTGTTGCTGCCCCATCCGCATTCCCTTAGCACTCACCTCTACCCCGAAAGGCTGCTTCCAGCATTCCTTGCAACTCTCAGCTGCAGGGCTGTTTGGCTGCAGGAACACCCGGCCTACCTAGAACACATGGAATTGCCCCTGGAAACAGACCCTAATCGTGTGCAAGCAGGAGGGGGTGGATAAATACCCCAGGTTCCTTCTCCCTCAGATGGGATAGTCCTGAGCTAGTTGCACCTGTCCCAGTACTCCAAGCGTGGCTTCCGCATCCGTGTGGGCTGGTTTTCTCAGCTGTTTATTACCAGCCTGTGATGGGCTAAGTACTGAAATTGAGCACCAGCATTTAGAAACTTTTACAGCAGTTTGGAACATTAATTTAAAACTGTTGAAGCAAATTAATAATTTTTAAATGGGGCTTGTATTTTCTATGCTTTTTCTGAGGTGGCGGGGGGGACAGAATCTCACTCTGTCACCCAGGCTAGAGTGGAGTGGTATGGTCTCGGCTCACGGCAATCTCCACCTTCCAGATTCAAGCAATTTTCCTGCTTCAGCCTCCCAAGTAGCTGGCACTACAGGTGCCAGCCACCATACTTGGCTAATTTTTGTGTTTTTATAGAGATGGGGTTTCACCATATTGGCCAGGCTGGTCTCAAACTCCTGACCTTGTGATCCTCCCACCTTGGTCTCCCAAAGTGCTGGAATTACAGGTGTGAGCCACCATGCCCGGCCTGTTTCCATCTTTTATTTTACAAAAATTTCAACCCTCCATGGCTTGGCAACAGAAACAAATGTTTCACCATAGACCATTCGGAAAGCACTGTTCTATACCATCTCTGAGCAATCTGAGCTTTTGCTGCTTCCAGAAGTTACCTGTTCAAGAGCATATCTGTTATTCTTCTCCTCCCCCACTCTCCCTTCCCACTCTCCCAGGAGTATTTCCTAAGACTGTCTCCCAAATAGACCATTTGTCTTTGAGTCCTTGTCTCATGGTCTGTTTCTGGGGAAACCCAAACCAGACACTTAACTGATATAATGTCTCGAAATTCTTCAAAATGAGACCCTCTCTTTCAATATACTTTAAAATTGGGAATTTTCTCATATTTGGGTCTCCAGCTGCTTCTTGAAAATAGGAAAACATAACAACATAAGGTCTATTTTTTCACATGGCAGCTATCAGTTGTAACTGAGCTCCCTTTGGATAGAATGTGAACACTCCAATTTTGCCACAGTCCCCGCCATTCCCTATTGTTTCCTTGAGTCTATTTTTCTTGCCAATTATCAGTTGGTTGCATAGTACTTTTTAAAAATTAGATGAATATCTCCCTTTATTTCAGGCTTTGTAAATAATGGGAACAGATAAATCAAAAGAGCTTCATGTTTTGAGTAAAAAGTTAGGGAATGGACCTTTCTATGAGAGAGTAAAGAGGATTCCTATGTATTTAACATGAGAACAGGGACTCTCATCCCTAGCTCTGACTCCTGTAGGAATTTGAATTTGTGATCTCCTGACTTCAGATTGGGATTTCATCTCCCACCTGCAAGGGTAGTCAGGTCAAATAGTCAGCAGGCATCTTGAGGGATGCCATGGGGATTGAGTGAAACCAATTTTGAAGAAAGTTGGGAAACCTATGGGGAGGGGGTGTAGACAAGAGAGGATGTCTGTCTCAGAGGACAGAACAGATTGGTATCTTCTCAAGTCCTTTTCCCTCTGATGAGGCCTCAGATGGGGAGACAGGGTACTTACTTGGGGACCCGTCATGTTGCTGTGAACCCTCAGTAACATTATCTAGGGCATTCCCGGCATCCTTTGTCCCCCCGTCATGTAGAGATAGGAGCAATAGCCTCTCTGGGTGGCACTGGACAGGGTGAGTTATTTTGCAGGAACATTTTCTGTAAACTTCACAAATGCTATTTATTACTATTAGTAAGTAATGTAGGGAAACATATGCTTCCAAACACACACTGTCTTCTCCAGCCGAGGTTACCTTAAGACATTATGATATATTCTGAGACAGCATCTAAAGACAGCATCACCAGCCCAAACCTTGTCACTTCTCCTTCAGAAATACATTGCATAGGAGCCTGCTTTTTACAGAACCTTTTTACGTGCTTATCTTTGTTCTTTGGATTTTAGTTTTCATTAAGACACAGTTTTAGGTGAAAACAAGGGGGAAAGTCCCCCAATCCCATTACCCTGATGCAGCAGCTCTTTTTATTTTTGCAGCTGTCATGTGTACTTACAGTGATTCTTGGGATCCCCCCACCTCCACATTCTCTCAGAAATGTTTTCATATCTCTCAGTGTCTTTATAGTGACAAGCTCTTGTGGGGCACAGGTGGCAGAAGCCTCCGCCAGGCACAGTCCAAGGCATTTGGGTGGTGTTCTAGTTTGTTTGCTTGTTTGTTTATGCAGCTATTTGCAACAAGGTGCTTCAACATCTTCATGTGTGCATGGCCTGGAGGAAGGGGACCCTCAGGACGAAAGTCTGGGGGCTTTTGAAGCCATGTGAGGGGATCAGCCTCGGCTTTGGAGACTTGACTCATTGTCTGGAATGTTATCTCAGGGTGATATTTCCCTGCTTATCATGACCTAGTCTTAGCTCCAAATGACTTGTTTCCAAAAATGCAACCTACCTCAAATAATGAAAATCTGACACTGCCAAGAAGATTTTTAAAAATACGCCAAGGTCTTACTCCAGAAAGAAAAGGCAGCATCCAGGGAGGAAGGTTGAGGTCACCGAGGACCCAGCGTGGGGGCGCATTTCTCAAAGAGCTTTGGCAGAGCGCCCCCTCCTTATCCCCTCACACCTGCACCCCCACCTACAAAAGTCACAGCCACCTTCCCTACCACAAGGTTGGCTCTGAACTAAAACACCATAAATATAAATCCTTTTGTTTTTATGTTTCTTGTTCCCAGAAACACGAGTGGTCACACGAAATCAACATTAAAAGGGCAGAAGCCTCCAGAAACCCAACTCTTTCTGCAGTAAAAGCCTGAAAATTACATTTTGATACAATTAAGAAGATAACATTTTAAATATAATTCTATCAATTCAGCTAAATGCTCTCAAACTATAAGATCTGCTCTCTGAAACAAAGAAATCTGTCTTTCCAATCAATGTAATTACATTTTTAAATGAAATTTTTAGAGTACTCTCTCCATGAGGCATGTCAGTTGTTTCCAAATGCTTGATTAGGTTATTAATCTCTTTTCCCTCCTTACAATGCACTTCAACAGGCTACTTTATATCCAGTTCATGTTAATGAAACAATTAAGATAATTTAAGATAGTCTATCATCTCAAAATATATGATTCCAGATCCCTGAAAGCACCGCCTAAAAGACACAAGAAGTTCATTGCAGAAATGCACCTCCAAAATGGAATTATGTCTTACATTATTTGAAAGACTTAGAACATCTTTCAACTTTAGGTGCTTTTGCCATAGTAAGAGTTACTTGAAGTTCTATATTTTATTTCTCCCCTTAAGATTTCCTGGATTCCCAGGGGCCTGAATAACCCACAAGACTAGTCGGGAAATTATATAAGAAAATCTTGGCCAGGCATGGTGGCTCATGCCATGATCCCAGCACTTTGGGAGGCTGAGACAGCCAGATCGCCAGAGGCAGGAGTTCGAGACTGGCCTAGCCAACATGGTGAAACCCTGTCTCTACTGAAAATACAAAAATTAGTCGAGCATGGTGGTGGGCGCCTATAGTCCCAGCTACTCAGGAGGTTAAGGCAGGAGAATCACTTGAACCTGGGAGGCAGAGGCCGCAGTGAGCCGAGATCATGCCACTGCACTCCAGCCTGGGCTACAAGAGTGAGTCTGTCTCGAAAAAAAAAAAAAGAAAGAAAGAAAAGAAAATCTCTGGCCAGGCGCGGTGGCTCATGCCTGTAATCCCAGTGCTTTGGGAGGCCAAGGTGGGCGGATCACAAGGTCAGGAGTTCGAGACCAGCCTGGCCAACATGGCAAAACCCCATCTCTACTAAAAATACAAAAAATTAGCTGGGCATGGTGGAAAGCACCTGTAATCCCGGCTACTCGGGAGGCTGAGACAGGAGAATCACTTGAATCCAGAAGGCGGAGGTTGCAGTGAGCCGAGATCACTCCACTGCACTCCAGTCTAGAGATGGAGCAAGACTCCGTCTCAAAAAAGAAAAGAAAAGAAAATCTTTCAGAGGTGAAATAGTGCCACAAAATGTACCCATGGTGATAGTGATCAGGTTGGTGGATTCCTGGCCAGGTGACTCCAAAGACACACCAGGACCCTTCTGTGGGGCATGGAAGTTTTAATATTTTTACAAGAGTTAGACTATATGTTAAAAAGCCATCTCATAAGATTTGTAAACTTTGCTGGTCACATGTTATACCTTACTTTAAAAGGTTGGGTAAAAAAGAAAAGAAAGAAAACGCTGCCACGAAATCATCTGAGAAATAGGATGGAATACATTTGTATGGCAGAGGGAAGGACATTTTCATGGAGGCACAAACCAGGTATGGCAGCCAGATTCTGCATTTGGGCCCAGCCACATCATGTGTGGGGCCCAGCACAGTGAAAACGTGGTCCCGTTGTTAAACATCGCTAAGAATTTCAGGACAATGACATCCGTGAATTTGACCAAGTATGAGATCTTGTGAGCCAGAGCTCTGTCATCCTCCCTGTAATCCCCATGACCAAGAAGGAACTGGCTGAATTTATTAGGTGTTCCTTCTTTTACTTTCATTTTTAATTTCAGCCGAATATAATTGCTTGTTGCCATGGTTAGTGGTTGCTGCAATTTGTGCCCCTATTAAATGCAAATCAACCTAATTATTGAGCCACTCCTTGATTTTCAAGGACCTGCAGGGGTCTGTCTCCACTGAGCACCCTGGGGGTTGTGGGCAGGGGACAGGAGAGTCTGGACTGCATGGAGTTCATCTCATTTTTGCTTTTGTGCCTCAATCCACAGCTTCCAGGCACTTCCACCACAACATTCGGCACCCCCTGGCTTTGAGAAACAGGTGCCCCCCTACACCCATGCTGCTTTCCTTAGGTATCTCCAGAATATTCCTGGGCTACGCTGTTGACACTTCACCAAACCATTGCTTTCCCAGAGGGACAGGTCTGCAGGGCTGTTGGGACATGATGGGGGCCTGGGTCCCCCAAGCGGTACCCAAATGGGTCCTGTGGGAGCCTCCTTTCCCCAGAGCCATGCTCCTGCCCTTTGCAGCATTCCTGAGGTGGGTGACCTACCTGCAGTTCCTGCATGGCTTGCAGCTCTCAGGAATGCAGGGGAGGGTTTGATCAAGACTTACACATCCAAGCATGAGAGAAGCAACTGGAGATGGCTCGCGATACCACCGCTCTGACACTATGGCAAGGACCCTGCACTCCCTTGGCTCCCTCCTGTGTTCCCACTTCACTGCTGCTTTCCATTTCTGGAACCCACATCCAGCTGCCCTTTGCCCCTGTTGTACCCTCTGACTGGAACACTTCTCTCCATTCCCTCCAACCTCACTCCCCTTGCCTTGGTAACTCCCTTCCTCCACAGAGTGATCTCTTCCTGTGATGCCCAGAAAGGCAGGTCCTTCTGGAACTACTGCCAGGGCAGCCCTCCCCCTCTGCTGGTGCCACCCTTAGCATTGCTTACTTGTCTGCAGGTCCAGTGCCCACTGTGGGCAGTTAGTTCCATGACAACAGGGACCTACCTTGTTCAACATCATGTTCTACAGCGCCCACAACTGTAATGAACATGTGGAGCTACTCTATGAATATCTGAATACATGAGGGAGTGAATGAATGAGTGACTGAGTGAATGAATGCCTGAGAGAATGAATATATTGAATTCTCTGAGTGAATGAATGAATGTCTGTGTGAATGAGTGAATGAATGAATGAGTGAGTGAATGAATGAGGGACTAAATTAGTGAATGAGGGACTAAATTAGTGAATGGTGAATGAATGAATGACTTAGTGAATGAGTGAATAAGTGAATGGGGGAATGAATGAGTGAAGGAATGAATGAATGAGTGGGTGAATGAATGAGTGGGTGAATGAATGAGTACGTGAAAGAATGAATGAGTGAATAAGTGAGTGAATGAGTGAGTGAATGAGTAAATAAGTGAATAAATAAGTGAATGGGTGAATGAATGAGTGAAGGAATGAATGAGTGAATGAGTGAAGGAACGAGTGAAGGAACGAGTGAAGGAATGAGTGAATGAGTGAGTGAATGAATCAGTAAATGAGTGAATGAATAAGTGAATAAATAAGCGAATGGGTGAATGAGTGAAGGAATGAGTGAATGAGTGAGTGAAGGAATGAATGAGTCAGCCAAGTCAAGTGACTGCAGTCAGGCATATCTATTTACTAATTGGGGAAAGGGCTCCTATAGATGCAAGAATTACAATGTTTAATAACAACTAGGGGTTTGCAAGAGGTGGGACACAGACAGAAACCAATTCTAAGGCTTTTCCGCATTCCTTCAGAGTTTGCTCCCTCTCAATTCCAAATAATTCCTGGAAAATGGGCCTAGGGGTCATCCTGTAATTACAAACACGGGAAAGAACTGAACTTCTTAACTACAAAGATGACAGCAGGGTTCTTTGGAGGAAAGCTAAATATTGTCCTACTTGAGAGAAATGAAGTGTACAAAGAGCATGAGCCATGGCCCCAGGCAGACCTGCAGTCATTCAGTCAAGAAACACCTGCTGAACACCTACTGTGTGCATTACTGCATCTGTGTTTAAAAGGGTGACTGTGTACAGAAGATGGCTTGGTGGAGAGATGGGTTTGTCCCACAGGCTTTGGAGTCAGATATTCTGGCTTTACCACTAGCTAACTGGGCCTCCACTTTCTCGTAGGTAAAAGCAGGGTTGTGATAGCACCCACTTCCTGGGTTGCTATGAAGCTGTTAATACACTCAACAGAGCACACAGTGAGCACTCAAAGTAAAATGTGCTTCGCACCAGCTGGTTTGGTGAGTTTCAGGCTTACCTCTGGGCCTTTCTGTGTCTGAACTCATTTATGGAAGACAGATAAAAAGAGGAGCCCTTCTGAGTGAATTGGAAGCTCACCCATCTTCAGCCCCTTCCTCCGGGACGACCCTGAGCTCCGGGAAACACAGTTTAGATGTGGCTTATTTCATCACCCCTCCTCGCCCTTTGAGTAATCACAAAGAAGTAGCCTGTCCCTCCCCAGAGTCTCAGCACCAGGAATCAGTCCCATCCCTCTTGCTCTGGGATTTTCCTGTGATGTCCTGTGCAGTAGAGAGAGCCATTCGCAAGTGACAAATGTTGGGACAACATGCAAATGCCCTGGCTGACTTTGTAAGAGGAACAACAAGATGGAAAGAAAGTGGGTCCCTGGTGCCACTGCTGTGTGTCCCTGGATCTAGCTAAACTGAAGTTAAATCCACTTTGGGACTTCTCAGGCCTTACAGGAACCAATAACTTCCCTTATTGTTTAAGTCAACTTGAGTTTGGTTTTCCATTACTTGCAACCAAAGTAACCTAATGGCAGCAGGCCAACACACCTTTGACAACCCTCCTCAGGTTTCTCCAGCTTCACAGTCCCAAGGGCCCTCACACCACCACAGCCAGCTCCCTCCCATCCTCCACAAAGCTGCAGGCATCTTTTTCTCCAGGACCCGGTATGGCAGAGGTTGAGTAACATGTTCCCATTTTCACCGGCCTGGCCTTACCTCAGCCTCCTTTCCCAGCAACTTCTCTCCATCCTGAGCTGGGATTTGGGGGTCACATGAGCTGAGGGTTGGTGTACTCATTCAGCAAACCATCTCTGAGAGGTTACTCTGTGCCACCCTCTTTGCTGAGTGCTGGGAACATGCTGGCAAAGGTAACTGACTCAGCCCCTGTCCCCAGCAGAGGGGATGGGAAACAAGCTGGCAGTGGATGTGCACCGACATGCCCTGTCATAAAAGGTGTGCTGGACATGCTTCTAGGCACTTAGCACACATGGAGTTCCTCACAGTAACCACAGAGATGATGAGACTCAGAGACGAGAGGTCCCCATGCAGAGATGAGACACAGCTCGCACATGGGGTACCAGCATGGGCACCCAGGCATATCTGGCCAAGTCCTGAGCCACATGTTTGCTGGGAACCATGGCACCCACTCTTTGAACGCATGGCAATAGAGTGAACGAGGGACGTGCTGGTCTGAGCAAAGGGCAAGGCAGAGTTGCAACCCTGGAGGCTCACATATCCCCCCCTAAACCCTGAGACCCTGTCTCTCACCTGTAGCTGGGTTAATACTGAGTGCCCATCTCCCCTCCTCCACTGCTGCAGACTCCACTGCCTGGGGCCCTCAGAACCGTGCTGGGCTGCAGAGCAACTCCAGCTCCTCCTGAAATGGGCCCCAACTCAGCCAATTTGCTTTATGATAGCCTTAATCAGTACTGACTCAGGGGACAAAATCAAATTAAGTTTCCTCTGTCTGGAGCTTGACAATCCACTGTTTCCAGGGAAAAGCAAGGACTCTATCAGCAATCCCCTCTGGGAGGAATTATTGAGCAGCTACTACGTGCCACAGAGCACGAGTCCCCCATGACAGGTCTGGGCCTCTCGAGTCTGGCCACGCTGAGCCCTGCAACAACTCCTACCAGGTCACGAGATTTTTTTTTGGCTGCAATAATCTGAAAAGATTTTGATCATCTTGCTTTTTCAATTATTCAGGATTTTACTCACATGCAAAGTCACAAATTACTGTAATTTGTCCTTACCATTTTCTTATAATGTTTTAGTTTGCATTTTTAAGATACATCTGTTTTGCTCATTTTGTTCTGATGACTTAAACTTTATTACGAGGAAAGTGACTTACAGTTTTCTATACTTGAGGTCATCGAAACTTCTAGGTGTGTACTCAAACATTTACTCATTCTACTTTTGCTGATTTGTTTTTATCTTTTAAAGCCCAACCACTTTTTGAGGACTTTGGGGAAAGCAGGAAGGCTGGACAGGAGTACCTACAGGGGCCAATGGATCCAAGGAGAAGGCCCAGCGAAAGGAAGGACCCAGCAGCTCCCTCTTACCAGCGCTAGAGACCCTGGCTCTGGGGCCCAGTCCCAGCCCTAGTCTAGCAGTGATGCATGGCGCATCAGTCAGGGGCACTGCTCACCTCCCTCCGGACTCAGCCACCATGAAGGACAAAGCTGAGCCCCCACGCAGGCCAGCTCACGTCCCGTTCTGCCATGTCTCGGGCTGGAGCGAATTGTACTGATAGAAAATAAAATGTCAACATGAAAAAGAATGCCTGACTTTTTTCATTTGACCCTTTGCCAAAGCAACTAATAGGAACGCTATAACAATATAATGATTTAATAATTAGATCCAGGACACATGCGGTCTTCATTATTACGATGATTACTTTTCAGTAACATGAGGAAAAACATGAATCTTAAAGTAATTCTCAATAATTTAATTAAGGTCAACCATTCCCTAAAGAGCGGCAGCTGTGTTTGGAAGAGATTTCTGAGAAATCCTGATAATACAGTCCTAGGTATTCAGGCAGGCTCTGGGGGCCAGGGGGCCTTTCAGTAGGAACCGGGGTGGCACATTCTGTTCTTTTGTTTTGATGAAGCGAAATACAACGGAGTTCCCAAATGTGTTCGTTTATTATAGCCCAGCTGTGACAGAGCAGGTTGGGGCCCAGAAGCATCTTCCATTATGCCCTCAGTGTGGAGGGTTTTTGGTTGTCTTATTTCAGCCACTTTGGGGTCATTGGGCCATCCGTTAATTCTTAGGTTCCATGAGGCTAAATTAGTTTAATTTAGTCTGAGCTGAAATGAGAAAACGTGCCCCATAGTAAAGGGCAGGAGAGACTGAGCGCAGACCCATTCCTGGACTTGAGTCATGCAGTCTCTCCCTTTCTTTCCAGGTCTCCCGCCCCAGACCAAGCCATCACCCTCTCTCCCCTCTCACTCTCCCCGTTCCACTGCAGGTCATTCTCCACCCAGTCTGAAGTGGAAATCAGACCTTTCAACAACCCCCAGCACTATGGGTGCTTAGTGTTGGATCCTGACTCCTCCCCCAAAATTCAGGGACCTGACCAGGGCCTGCCCACACCCCCTCCTCCTCCCCAAACCTCCACTGGGCCTTTGCAGCAGCTGCTCCCCAGGCCTGAAACCCATGCCCTCCTCTCCTGGTCAAGTGCCTCCTTCTGCCCAGCCAGGTTTCAGCCCACGTGCCCCCTCCTCCCCAGGCAGCCTTCCCTGAGCAGCCTGCCTGAAGCATGGCCTAGTCACCCCAACACTGTCCTGTGCTATTTCAGCTGAGGTCCTAACCCCTGCCTGCACGTCCCTTCCATTCCTTCTGTGGTCCTCTCCCTGAATGCCTCCTCCTTAACTTCCTGGCCTCCTTGGCCAATGCCATTTCCCAGCCCGTAGGACAGTGTCAGCACAGAGGAAGGCTCCATGTATGAGTGAGCAGAGCCACACGGGGCATGCAAGAGAGGGTCCCTGGGTAAAAAGGGAATTGTCTATGAGGCTGGGGTAGGGAGGAGGGAGCCGTGCCACCCACCGGGGCCCCCAGATAGGCTGTGGTGTTAGAACTCACCCCTGTCAGCTGTGGTTGGTAGGGAAGGCCCAGACCGTGACCTTGCCCGTGCCTGGCAGCCTCCCTCATTAAGGGAAGGGCAGAGGCTAAGGGGGCCTCTGCAGAGGTCAACAGAGGGCATTAGCAAAAGTGCCTCTCCCCAGCAGAGAAGGACCGGAACCATCGCTGGTCTCAGGAGGCGTCCTAGGTTGAGTGCTACAGGCCAGTCATGGCCCAGAACTCTGGTCCTCATGTCCCTGAGTCTTTGTCACACCCCTACAAGGTGGTAGAGGTGTGATCATCCTTGTTTTCTGGCAATGAATGTGTGCTTTGGAGAAGTTGAGTACTTGTTGAGGTCACCGAGCTAGCAAGTGGCAGGCAGGACTCGAGCCCAGGTTTATGTCTGACCTGAGTCCCTTCTTCTGAAGACTTCTCTGGGGGGATTGGGCAGGCAGCTGCGACGGGTCTGGGGGATGGTGTGGAAAGCTGGGGTCTGAGGACTTTGCAGACAGATTAGAACTGGAGAAGGACACTTCATGCTGCCAGAAGAATGAACACTCCCAGCCAGGCTAGATGGCTGTGAGGTCACGGAACTATACGGCTGCAGAGAGTCTTGGGAGAGGCCCTCATAGGGTCCCCAGTTGGAGGCCACACCCACACAGGGAAAGGGGCCCCTCCTGCCCCGCTTTGGGTCTCAGAGTCAGTTGCTCATTCTCCCTGTCTCCTTCACTCTCCATCCAGGCCTCTCAGCAGCTGGCAGCCAACCTGGCCACATCTGCAGTGATCACAAACCACGTCCAAGATCATCTGACTTGTAGGAAATCGAAGGACAAAGGCTGGGGCCCCTGACCCTCCCAGCCCCCCAACCTCTCAGGAAGAGACCCTTGGAGGGGCCCGGTCTCCCAAGGTCGCCAAGTTCACTGCTACACAGCCTGGCCAAGAGCAGAGGTCTTCCTGGCCAGGCACACCCTGCCAAGTCATAAAGACTTTACTGTATATATTCCAGACATAGTAGGAAGAAATTCAGGTTTTCCCACCCCAACAAAGTACTGTGGATTATTTGCAAGAAGTCTGGGAAATTCCAGAAGTCTGTTTTCTAAAGACGCCCACTTGGCTGCCCAGCAGTTTGAGCATAACCCCTCATTCAGGTATGGAAGAAGATATACTCTGTTGAAATTGCCAGACTCCATGCTCAATTCCTTGAAAGAACTAGAGGTGGAGCAACTATAGACCCCAGATTCCACTGCTTGGCCACTGTCTCCTAAGCTGCCCAAAGGCTGGCCCAGGTTGGGGAGCCCACTCTTCCCAAGTCACCTGGCCCAACCCAGCACCTGCCTTGCATTGGCATCCACTAGTCCCGACATCTGCTTTGCATGACTGTAATTCCAGGTCTCCTCAGCTTCAGCAGCTCCCCTTCCTCCCCTCATAACGCGCCTTGGCCCCGCACGTAAACTCTGAGATCAAATTGAAATTCCAATTCATGTACGTAAATTGTCCATGTGATTGGAGTAAGTGAGACGAGACCCGGGGCTGGTTATTTTTCCTGGATTCCTAGATGGGGTTATTTACATGCTGGAAGGCACTGGTTGCATAACCGACTGTTGTTCTTGGATAGGCCTATTTGTTGCTTCTGTGTTGAGGGCAAGTGAAACAGGACCACGAGGGAAAATTGGTGCCCGAATTAAGATAATTTGTCGGTGGTACCTAGAAACTATTTATAAAGATATAGAAGAGAATTTGTAAAATATACAAGTATAAGAAAATCTGAAAAAGAAATCCTGTCTTCCCAAATAATGTAGACTAAAACTAGGGATAATACACCGAATATTTAAGAACATCCCTATGGTAAATCATTTTAAACACGTAATTATAAATGTCACCCTAAGAATTTTATAATGTAGATGTAATTGTTCCAGTCCTAAAACTTTTTTGTTCTATGAAATAATTTTTATTTAAAACATTTTAAATCCAGAAAAGTTAAAAGACAATAAAACAAACACCTCTGAATCCTTAACTGAAACTTGATAGCTGTTAGCATTTCTTCATACTGCTCCAAGTATTATTTTAAACTAGAGAAATAGAATTTTCAGATCAAGAAAATTTGATGCTATTTATGATGTAACTTTGGACCACCACTCAAAATCAACCTCTGCCATGGACTTAAATATCTGTGTGAGTGTGTATACACACACATTCATATGTATATGTACACGTTATATATACACACATATACATATGTGTGAATATATAACGTGTACATATACATACGTGTGAATATATAGTGTGTACATATACATACGTGTGTATATATGTGTATATATACACACATATGTATGTATGTACTCCAAATAACAGAGGGTAGTGGAGAGCAAATATTCTTCTGTAAATGGCCCACTGAGAAACATTTTCGGCTTTGCAGACCATATGGTCTCTGTTGCAACTACTCAGCTCTGCCACTGTGTGTGAAAGCAGCCACATACGATATGTAAACAAATGGGCATGGATGTGTGCCAATAAAACTTTATTTACAAAAACGGGCACTGGATGGTACTTTGCCAGCTCCCGTTATAGAACATCATTTTGTGTGTGTGTTTAAATTTATAACAACGGAGCTGCAGTTCATTCATCTTAACTGCGAATTAGAGTTCCCTCATATGCAATATCTCATTTTATTTAGCCAGTCCTTTATTGATGAGCATTTAGTTTCCACTGATATTTTTAAAAGACCGTTAACCAAACAGGTTAGCTGAACTTGACATAGTGTAGCTGGATCGGAACTACAGCCATAAACTCTTAAGTTGTTTCACGTAAATTCAGGCTGTGGAGGACTTGGTGGGAATGTGATGAGCTTGAACTCGAATGTGGACACCACTGCATATTGTCCATCAAATTCTGGCAAGAACTAAAACTTTCCCTTTCATTATCCAGATCATTCTCTCAATCTCTGTTCCTCATTTGCCTTGAAGATTTGGGAGAGTGCTTGCCCCAGATAGGTGGGTTATAGGTGGATTCTGGCCAAGAATCTGAGGTTACAAACTCCAACACCTTAGAGTGGCAGGCAGGAGGAAATGAGAATGGATGTGGGCTGGGGTTGACTGTCAATGGAAAAGCACCTGCTCTATCCAGCCATGTCTTACTATGAGCACCACAGCCACTGTTGACAGATTTAACTTTTCCAGAGAAGTTGCATATCTGGATTGTAACATGAATTCTCTTCATTTTCAAATGCAACTAATTCAGTGGAGGGAAGGAAGGAGGGAAGGAAGAAAAGAAGGAAGGAAGGCGCTGGAGGTAGGGAGGTAGGGAGGGAGGGATCACTTTGGCATCCCATGGAACATATCTGGCCCCAGTTTTCGAACTCCAGAGAAAAGGAACAAGGAAAAGTCACGTAGAAGTCACAGAAAAGCCTTCTTCTGGAAGGGAGCTCAGGGATGGGAGCCTTGGTTCGGCACCTGTTCCCACCCCATCCACCTGGGCAGGCCTATAAGCCTCACAGCTGAGCTGCCAGCTTCCTGTCCATCAAGCATGGCTGAGGATCCTCACAGTGCTGTCCGACTGACAACGATAGGGAAGCTTCGGACAAAGCGGAAAATAGGTGTTATTATCATTACCCTAAAATACCTCTGAAACCTAACATAAGGTTTTTTCTTCCAACAAAGCCCCATCTGCTTTGTTTTAGGGTGTGAGCTCGTTAGTGCCTGCTAGTATATGTTGATAGCATGCGGATTCCTTCGTTTATCCCACTGGGCCGTATTTCTGGAGCATGTTGAGTGCACGACTTGTTATGGATCCAAGAAAGACACTCCTTGGCTTTCTTGTAAGATGTTTATTAGAGCAAGTCCTGCCCTTTCCCCAACCTCCAATAAGTTATTTCTTCTCATCTCCCTACTGCCCTCCTCAATTTGGAGAAAATATTTTTGCAATAATTTCCCACCATTTCTCCTTCTTTATTTTTAATTTCATTGGAGTCCCAGCCAGCTGTGCAGTCCAGCCATCTTCCCAGCCTTTTAGGAGCATCGTTTTACGTATTTCTACCAAGATCCAAAAAACGAAGCAAATCCTTGAAAGCCAGGCTTCCCAACAGCTGGGAGGATGTGTTTTCCTGCGTGCTTTCTCGCTGCTCTGAAGCCTTCTTGAAGAAGCTGGGGCTGTCTGGGGGTGACCATGTGCAGAAAAAGCCTAGGATATCTCCCTTTCCTCAAAGCTGACCAGAACAGTTTCTTCCAAGGATCCTGGATACATAGCCCAAGCAGGAGGGACAGCAACCTTCCAGAAAGACCCAGGTGGACTCGCCACAAGGCTAATCACAATGAAATGCTAGAAAAACAGAGAGCTGGAACGTATCACAGCCTCGATGAGCAGACTAAAATCTTCCTGTCCCACCACTGCCACCATCTCCTTCCAGAACCCCAGGCCCTGCCTCCCTCCTCTTGTTCCTCTGTCAGCTGCTCCTCTCAGGGTCCCTATAGACCAACTGGACAGATCGGAATGAAAAGTAAACTCACAGAAGAAATAAACTTACCAGAAGAGTTATTCCAGTGTCAAAAACAAAGGAGATACCACTTTCCAGTTACAGGCCTGGCTGTGGCTGAGGAAGGGCAAGAGAGAGGTGAATCGGGTAGGACAGAAAGAGTGGTGGAATAGCCACGCGGACCTCTTTCTCTCACAGTTTCACTGTTTGCGGCTCTCCAGGGCTGGGAAGCTACCAGGGAAGAGCATGATATGAAAGCCAGCCAACTGGGGCTTTTCATTCCATCTGCAGCGTCATCCCGAGTCATGTCAAACGGCAGAGGATGGTCACAGCCTCCAAACTGCACCCAGTACATGCCAACCCTCTAGGTGAGGTAGTGCCAGCCTGCGGGACTTGGCAACCCCAGATCTAAGCCCCGTCTGTGACACTGGCTGGGTGGCCTCGGGGCCAGTTATTTCTTTCACCTCTTGAGTCTTCAGTTTCCTCTTCTGTAAAACAAGAATCTTAATAGTGTCCACTTCAAAGGGTGGTTGTGAGCAGGAGGCTGACCCAGCGACGAAAGAGAAATGAATGAATGAGTCTGAACACTGCCCTGGGGAGAGCTGCTGCCGCTGCTACTGTTACAATCCAGGGCACTAAATGACTTGCTCTGTCATGGGGGGAGCTGGAGGCAAAGCCTGGACTCTAACCCGGATCTGCAGACATCCAAAGCAGGTTCACGGGGCTAGGATGTTCATGGAGCCCCTCCTGCACAAATCAAAGTCCATCCAGGGGATGGTCTGGATAGACGTTCTCCATGCCTACTCCAAGGAACCCATCCTGAGTTGGGATGAGACAGTGAGACGAAACATTCTTCCCCACAAAGATAACACCAGACGTGAGGTCAGGAAACATGACTGGGTGAAGGGAAGAAGTGTGCCTGGAGCGTCTCTCTAGAACCCAGAGTCACCTTGGCCCTCCATCACTCATCTGCTCTCCACGGCTCCCACTGCCTGCAGAACAAAGCCTGAATGGCCCAAGGCAGGGCTTGCTCTCTGCCCTGCACAGTGCTTGGCATACAGTGGGTGCCCAGTGGGTGTAGGTGGAAGGAATGAACAAATGATATTCTCTAGGTGGCTTCCAAGACCTCCAGCATCTACTCAGACTTGTCTCCACTTCACCATGGCTACAACCACAGGACACACCTCCCCAGGGCCTGTTCCCCTGGGGAGCATCTTCCCACCTAAGACCTTCAGCCACTCTTTGCACTGGACCACACAAGTGGCTGCCATCTCTCTCCTTCCCTGAAATCTACAAGTGGTGTTGCCCAGCACCTTTATTTGGGATTATACTCTCCATCATTTTGCATGATCCCAGGGCCCTAAATATGTGGACCCTCTCCCCCAGACTGCTATGACTACCACAACCCCAGGCACAGCAAGAACCCTCTTCTCCAGAATCCAAGCTGTACTCTTCCCTCTTTGAACACCTTTCTGGGAGGATTCTGTCATTGGGACCCTCTTTAACCTACATTGTCATTTTTTCTGTCAATTTCTCACCATCTTCCACATGTCTATTTACAAGATTTTCTTCTCTTCTCTCATCAGTTTCCCAATTCCTGGCTGTTCTGGCAACATCTTGACCCTGCTGGAAGCCCGCTGGTCAAGGTCAAGCTCTTTTCGGAGCCCTGGTGGCTCCTAGGTCCTACCACACAATAAGCATGTTCTGAAACACAAACAGGAGGCTGCAAGAGCAACAGGGAACAGCGAGGAACGAGGCGTGATGGTTCCATGGACGACTTTGTGTTTAATCTTGGATAGAGCTCTGCCACTTCTCAGCTTCTGAGGTCATCTGCAGAGCATTTGATGGAAAAAGGATAGGCGGTCTCTGAAACCTTCAGACAAGAGGCACCATCCAAATCATGTGTGACTTTTTTTCATCAATGTTTAATTGTACCTCCTCTGGGATAATATGGCCAATTTTTGAAAAACAACCATAGCAATAAATTTCCCATAATTTACTGCCAGATTAATAGTTTCATAGTCCAGCTATTATTGTTTTAATAAGAAGAAGAAAAAAAGAAAAGCATGTGAAGAGGCCCCGTATGTTCCAGGGTAAGCTCATCAAGACAGCCCGCTGGACATGCTGGGCAGGGAAAGCAGCCAGCATGCCCCAGATGGTGGGACCCTTGAGTCTCATGGGGAGGGGAGACAGGACCTTAGCTGGCTGTTTGCCATCTACCCCTCACCCCACCAGGAGCAGCCTAAGCACAGGGGTCTCTGAGCTGCCTGGGTAAGACTCTCTAGAAAGGTAAAGGAGAAATTTCTTCTGCCCATGAAGGCAGGTAACATGGTCTTCTAGGAAACTCTACCTGTCTTTGGGTCACTCTTGGACAAGGACATTAGCCAGTGACACATCCATGATCTTGCCCCCTCTAGAACTGGGCAAGGGTTCCCAGTGGCAGGGTGGGGACAGGGTGGGCTCTGAGCCATTGGCTGGCAAAACACTGCTCCTCTGATGGCTTTATCTGGTGTCTTATGGCTTCTTCTGATCTCAGGCTTTACAACCATCATACTAACACATTACCTTGAAAATTCAAAGACACAGCAAGCCGCGGAAAGTCATATAGAGAACCATAAAAGCATCTTGCTGGCCTGGCGCTGTGACTCACACCTGTAATCGCAGCACTTTGGGAGGCTGAGGCGGGTGGATCATCTGAGGTTGGGAGTTCGAGACCAGCCTGGCCAACAGGGTGAAACTCCGTCTCTACTAAAAATACAAAAATTAGCAGGGCATGGTGGCATGCATCTGTAATCCCAGCTACTCAGGAAGCTGAGGCAGCGAAATTGTTTGAAGCCGGGAGGTGGAGGTTGCAGTGAGCCAAGATCGTGCCATTGCACTCCAGGCTGGGTGACAGAGTGAGACAAAAAAAAAAAAAAAAAAAAAAAAGCATCTTTCTAAGTGAAAGAAGCCAGTTTGAAAAGGCCACATGCTGTGTGAGTCCAACTACATGACATTCTGGAAAATTCAAATCTATAGAGATGGTCAAAAGATCAGTGGCTGCTAGGAGTTCAAGGGGGAGGGAGGGATGAACAGGTGGAGCTCGGGAGATGTTTAGGGCAGCGAAATGACTCTGTATGATCCTGTAATGGTGGGCACCTGACATTATACATTTGTCAAAACCCATAGAGTATACACCACCAAGAGTCAACCCTCACATAAACTATGAACTTTAACTGATAATAATGCATCAATATTGGTTCATCAACTGTAACAAATGTAGCACACAACAGTAAGATGTTAATAATAATAGGATTAGTTAGGGAGGAGTATGGGGCATGTGTGGGAACTCTCTGTGCTTTCTGTTCAATTTTTCCCTAAATGTAAAATTGCTCTAAAAAATCCCATCCTAGGGAATGTGCTTAGAAGCAAGATTCATCCCTATCCCTTCCCCTTCCCACTGAGCAGCTCTTGTCTGGATCACCATCACCCCAACATCCCAGCCATGAGCCTCACTGGCTCGGCAGAATGCAATCATTCCCCAACCCTCTGAATCCATCTCCAGCTGCTCCCTCCATCCTGTGACTTCTCCAGTTCAGGCACCAGCCTCTCCTATCAGCCGCTGCGTTTCACCTCCTAGTGGGCCTTCAATTTTCCTGCTTTGGTCCAGCACAGTAGGAGCCTGCTCAGAACCCACCAAGCACAGGCCTTGCCGACTTCTTCCCAGGCACACGGGGCGCCATGTGCCCACCCACGCCTCTCCCCAGGCTGTCCAGCTCTGCTTCTCTCCTACGGCCTTCACAGATGCCCCTGCCCTCCCAGCCCGAAGCTCTGGCACCAAACATGACATATCACACGCCATTTAGGTGACTACCTCTCTCCATAGATAGTGAGCTCCAATAATGCCTGGGTCTGGTCACTTTCACGTTCCGGTCCTGGCCCCCTACTCCCTGAACCTTGGGGATTGGCAATAAGTCCCACTGCAGTATTTGTTGGATGAACTGCAATTTGCCATCATCAAAACTAACGTTCTAGACCCATGGAGTAGCCGAGTCTCCATGCTCCTCACCCAGAGGACAATTTGTATACTAGCACCAGTGGCTTAGAAAGCTACGTTAAGCATCTTTACAATTCTGCCATGGTTTGCTCCTCTGAGAACATATTTAATTACTGGAACGTATACCTCATCTCTCATTCCTCCTTCCCAGGCCCTCCCATCCCATGATAAATATGAATCTGTCTCACCGTAAAAGAACCACGTCTCACTCTAATTAAGTTCTGGTCCTTTCTAAGCTGGGTTTGAATGTTCAACTGAGGAATTTCTCTGCAGCTTTCTGGTGATCCAATGGTGGGATTTCTTCATAATTGTGTTAATGTTTCAAATCTAGCCTTTAATAAAGAGGGATTTGTTTTTAAAAATCATTCACCCTAAGAACAGGCGAAGTGTTCTTTGGTAATACAGATCAGAATGGTGCTGGGGAGGTTCTGGTGGAAAGGAGGCACACAGGAGCCTCTGGATCACAGAAGTAGGGTTCACATTTATTTGAGTCTATGTGGAAGGCGGAATAACAGCCCCAAAGATGTCCATGTCCTAAATCTAAACCCCGAACCTATAGGCATGTCACCTTACATGGCAACACGGACTTTGCAGATTTGATTAGGTTAAGGATCTTGGTAGGGGAGATCCTCCTGGATTATCTGGGTGGGCCCAATGTCATCACAAGGAGCCTTATAAGATGGACACAGGAGGATCACAGAGAGAGGAGCATTTAAGGATGCTACACTGCTGGCTTGAAAGATGGAGGATGGGTCCATGAGCCAAGGAATGCAGGCGGCCCCTGGACACTGGAAAAGGCAGGGAAACAGATTTATCCCTAAAGCCTCTGCAGGCATGCACTCCTGCTGATCCCTTGATTTTAAGACTTCTGACTGCCAGAACTAACAACAAATACATTTGTATTGCTTCAAGCCACTAAGTTTGTAATTTTTGACAGCAGCATTAGGAAACTAACCCAGAGTGTCTATATGTAAAAACACACTGACATACACATTTAAGATTCTGACAATTTGCTGCATGTCAGGTCAGATCTTGCCTTCAGCACTACTGGCCCTAGGGGCCAGGTGACTCTGTTGTGGGGGACTGTCCCACGCATTGGACGGTGTTTAGCAGCATCCTGGGCCTATATCCACTAGATGCCAGGGGCACCCAACTTCCCACCCAATTGTGACAACCAAAAATGTCTCTCAATATTGCCACGTGTTTCCTGAAGGGCAAACCACCTCCCTTGGTTGTGAACCAGTGCCATATGAGTATTATTCTTCATTATAAAGAAACGTTTAATAAATGCCATGTAAAATAAACAAAATAAAAACTTTAATCCCACCCTAATCAGAGCAACCATAGAATATGCTTACTTTTACTCAAGACACAGACAACCCTGCTCCTTCAGGGAAAGCTTGAGTCTCAGGGAAAGAGGAGTCTCTTGGCATTATCTTAGAGAAGCATCCTGAAAACAGCCTGGTTTCCCATGTGTGGGGCAAGGGCAGATAGTGGCATGCAATGAGGAAGTGCCAGCCTCTATAAGGGACGCGGGGTGCCCTGGGCACACTGAGGCACCGCAGGTGTGGGAGCTGGCCAAGGACAGGCTGCAGGAGCCCCACTCGCCCTGAGTTCTGCCATGTTAAACGGAACTGCATAAATTAGACAGAACTCTGCCTGGGGCTGCTGAAACCTGAGCCCTGCTGAGTGGGGCACCTGGGCCTGGGGCAATGTGAGGCCCATACAAGACACTGAAAACTCCCAGGTGGCGGCTTGGAGGTGGAGTGTGGGTGGCTGATTAGTTGGAAGGAAAACAGGGTAGAAGGGACAGGTTTTGTATACAAGAAGTCTCTGCCTGGCCATGTCCCTCTGATTCCACATACAATGCCTCTCAACCCCAATCCCGGACTAATTCTCAGGAAATCTACCTTCCCCATTTACCTAATTGCTGTTAAATGATGTTTGAAGAGCTCAAAGAGGACAGGGTCAGGGCTGACCCCTGAGTTAATTCTGCCTGCTCCCATCAGGGGCTACCTCCTTTACTAGAGTGAGTCGTGCCTCCAGGGCCTCAGGGAGGGTGGGAGGAGGGAGGCGAGCGTGGCTGGCTTCGCTCAAACGGCCACCTCCAAAGGCCTCAGGGCATTCCCACTTGATGTGGGGTCAGTAAGGTGACCTGGGAATTCAAAGGAGAGTAGATGCCAAGGGTCTGGAAACCTGGAGACAGAGAGCAGCTTGATGCCTTGGGAGACAGCCTTGCAAACAAGGTCCAGCAGTTTCTGGATCATTCGGGTCCCTTCCACAAAGCAGCTCAAGATGGCACTAGAACGCTTTCCCAGGCTGCAGGTGATCTGCGCTGGAAGAGATTCAATCTCATCTGAATGTTGAGAACAAAAGAACTGTTTATCAGGGTTTAGGGTGTAAGCCAAGTGCTGAAAACAGAGGATTATGGCCCCAGATCTTGCCTGTATGAGAGAAGCCCATTTATCACTTTTGTTTAAAAATGAGTGGGGTCTATCTTCACGCACCTTAGCAAGTCAGCAAAATGCTGCAAAGAGAGTAACCCTTTCATTTGTGTTCCCAGGCACTTTACTCCTGAGTGCTAAGTGTTAAAGAAAATATTATATCCCTCTGAAAGGGGCTTCGGGAACGAGGAGCTCCAGGGAGAGGAATTTGGGGTCAGACTCTTGCAGGACACGGTGGTAGCAGCTGGTGGCTTGCTGGTGTTTACTAATGAGGCTTTTTCTCCCTCCTCCTTCCGGACTGAGATTAAATGTACAGAACAGCCCAGCTGTTGAGAAGGCTTTTTGCAAGGTATTTAACAGACGGTGGTCACTGTCCAACTTAGCAGGATCAAGGGGAAAAAAAACAGACTCTTGCAATTATAAAACCTACAGCACTCTTGGTAACCCGGCGTGAAAATGTTGCCATCTGTGCCTTACTCTGCGAAGCAGCTAGATGCCCCACTGGGCTCCTCGGTGCCGTTCCTGCTTCTTGAAGGAGGTCCCTGGCACGGTCATGAGAGCTCCGGCATCTGGAGGCATCTGACCGAGTCCTGTCTGGTGGGAGAAGGGAAGAAATCAGCCCTATCCAAGTGTTTATTATTCACACTTCTTGGATTATTACATGTTAAAATATGTGAAAATGCAGATGTTCTTTTTATGATCCAAGAGTGTGAGGTTTAAACAAAAAGCCTCTATTGAGTTTGGCCCGTGCTCCCCCGATGCCAGATCGGTAGGGTGGGGTTTTCTCTGACTGCTGCTTTTGAAAGTTCTCCCAAATCATTTAATTTGGGGAACCAACAGGTCCCAACACCGTGTGCTGTACGTGCAGCCTTCTTACAAGGGATCTCTCGAGCATTCAACAGGGTGATCTCTGCCCAAGTGGAGAGACGAGTATGGGGGCTGGCAGGGACGCACACAGGTCAGCGGGGCACACAGTGGGCCACGGAGAAGCAGAGGTTCCTGCACAGACAGTCACGGGTGCCCCTGAGTGGGTCCCTGAATCTCTGTCAGTCTTCCCATCTGTAAAATAGGACTGACAATACCAATCCCTGCCTCAGGGATCCCCAACCTCTGTCCCCAGAGGCCAGCAACTCCCTCCAGCTGTGACAATCAGAGATGTCTCTAGACATCGCCAGACACCCCTGCCCTACCCGCAAAGGTGTTCATGGGGATTCCACAAGTGAATAAGTGCAAAACCCTCACAACAGTGCCTTGCATGGGAGGTGCTTTTAGAAAACACTCTCGGAGTGGAAAGTGCGAAGGAGGCCCAGCTCTGAGGGTGGACGAGACTCGGAAGCTGCCTGCTGCTCCTCCCACCCCACGGGGCCCATGGCTCGCTACTTCCAGATGGTGGTGGAGCCGCACGGCCCCAGCTGTTCCCAGGGCCCTTATTTTGGCTTGGTGTCCACCATGTCTGATGGTCACAGTGCCAGGTGGCAGGCCACGCTCTCATTTTTCCCAGGTGCCCAGGGCAAAGTTCTTCCCCCTCAGCAGACGTCAGGTTTCGGATGATCTGCCAGGGGCTGTGGGCACCGGCCCTGTTCTCTCTCTGGCTTGTTCACGTTCAGGTGGAGGAATGTTCTTTCCTGACACTGGCCTCTTCTGAGGAGCTGAGAATACCCTCTTCCGGGCCTGGTGACGGCACTGCAGAAACACTGGCATCTCCTTAACAAGGCCCGGCTTCTGCCCGAGAACACACGGTGACACTGTGCAAAGTCTTTGCCATTCTAAGTGCAACGTAAACTCCTTCTGCAATAACCATCACCCAGGAACAAAACGCTCCCCCAGTTAGAAACACCAAGCCATTCTCTACACGGCCTTGGAAGAAGCGAAGTTGGAGGTAACGGGGCCCAGAAATCCCTCAACGGGCCCAGAAATCCCTCAACGGGAAGGGTCTGAAATGGCAACTGGAGATGGTGCCCCTGAGGCCAGCCACAGCCTGGAGATGAGGACGGGAAGGAGGAGGCTGGCAAGAGAGGAGAGGGTGGGAGAAAACACCTGGCTGGGCCAGATGGTGCTCACATCTGCTTAGGAGGCTACGTCGGCATGTTTGCTAAATACTGTCTGTGGGCAAAGACGTGTGGGCCCTTCCAGAAGAGGGCCGTGGCATTTGCCACCCTTTGGCAATGCAATTTAGGAGTTGAATTATGAAACCCCAGATGGAGCCACAATTTGTCATCTGCAGCTCCTCTGGAAAAGTCAAAAGATCCAGCAATGCTGTGTTCCCATGCAGTGGAAGGTGGGTGTAGAGGGTTTGGGGGAGCTGAGAGCACTGGTGCAGCTCTGGCCCTGGGGCCAGGGCCCAAGGAGGGGCCCTTGATCCGGGCAACAGTGAATGTGTACCTGATGGCTCCAGACACAAGAGGAAGTCGGTTGCCAAAAGGCAGACTGTTCGAGGCATCAACTTCCCACCATAATTTCAAAGTGAATACATGAAATGGGGTAATAGAGTGACAGATGGAGTTGGTGGGTCTCTCATGAGGGGACGCTTGCATGCTTATCTCGGGTGGCCTCCTACAGTCCCTGGAGCCTGAACATTGGGGTGGGTGGAAATAAAACACTAATCAGCTTCTTCAGAGGTAGTTTACTTGGTAAGCCAGCATGAATTTCCTGGCAATTTCTTCTCACTCTCAACAGGGACTCTCATTGCCTCTCAAACGGCTGCCTTTTAAATCTACTTTCTTTTTTAAAATTTTATTTTATTTTAGGTTCCATGATACCAGTGCAGGACATGCAGGTTTGTTACATAGGTAAACGTGTGCCATGGTGGTTTGCTGCACCTATCAACCCATCACCTAGCTTAAATCTACTTTCCAAAGTGTCTCTCTCTCTCTCTCTCTCCTCTGTCTGCCCCTTACCCCATCTCTGTCTCTTCCTCATTTTTTTTCTGCAGTAACCTCATTAAAAGAACTTGAAAATAGATGTCAAGTTTTAAAAAAAATAAAATAAAATAAATAATGGCTGTATCTCAATGGCAACTCTTTATGAAATAAAAATTAATATTACTAATAATATAAATTTCCCTATCATTTCACACAGGGGCCATTTGGGGTTTATAACCCGAAGTAGCAGTCCTCAACCTTTTTGTCACCAGGGACTGGTTTCATGGAAGACAATTTTTTCCCGGACCGGGGAGGGGGATGGTTTCCAGATGATTCAAGCACATTATATTTGTTGTGCACTTTATTTCTATTATTACTACATTGTAACATATAATGAAATAATTCTCCAACTCACCATGATGTAGAATCAGTGGGAGCCTGAGCTAGTTTTCCTGCAACTAGATGGTCCCATCTGGGGATGATGGGAGGCAGTAACAGATCATCAGGCATTAGATTCTCATAAGGAGTGTGCAACCCAGATCCCTCGCCTGTGCAGTGTACAATAGGGTTCGTGCTCCTATGAGAATCCAATGCTACTGCGGATCTGACAGGAGGCGAAGCTCAGGCAGTAATGCCCGCTCCCCTGCCACTCACCTCCTGCTGTGCAGCCTGGTTCCTGACACGTCAGGTCAATGGCCTGGGGGCTGGGGACCCCTGACCCAAAGGGACCTTCTTCCCATCATTCATTCTGTCATCTATTATCAGTCAGACATTTTCCTTCCTGGTTCATCATGTGGCTGAGTTGCTTGTTGCTTCGAAGGTGAGGGGACCACACATCCACTTCCTGTTTTCTCCTACATCTGTTGGATCCTCCTCACTGTGTGCACGACCAGAGAAAGCTCTGCCTGTTGTTCCCAAACTTCCCATGCCAATGGGGACCTAGACCGCATGTACCTAGCAGGTACCTAACAGTCAATAGGGTCTGGGAAATCTCTTCTTGCCATCTGAATGTGCTCCCTCACAATGAGTTATGCCTGATGAAGCACAGAGGAGAATTCAGATGCAAAATATAGGGTTGTTTGCTGTGTGGGTGAACTTCCTGCACCGCCATTTTTAAAGATGCCTATTAAACATGTCATGGAGCATGGAAAATACTGCAGTTCGAAGGCCAGGCGCGGTGGCTCATGTCTGTAATCCCAGCACTTCCGGAGGCCGAGGCAGGTGGATTACTTGAGGTCAGGAGTTTGAGACCAACCTGACTGACACGGTAAAACCCCATCTCTACTAAAAATACAAAATTAGCCATGTGTGGTGGTGCATGTCTGTAATCCCAGCTACTCAGGAGGCTGAGACAGGAGATTCACTTGAATCCAGGAGGCGGAGGTTGCAGTGAGTCGTGATCAAGCCGCTGCACTCCAGCCTGGGTGACAGAGCAAGACTCCGTCTCAAAAAATAATCGAATAAATAAGCAAAATAAACGTGTTTCAAGGAAATCTGCTCAAGAAGTAGATTGTGGTTCCTTGGGTGAACGCAACTCCGGTTTTCCACTTCTGGTGGGGGCCTCCATCTTCTGTCTCATCCCTTCTTCTTTTGCCCCCCTTCCTTTCAAAGACACAATGCCCGAAGATCACAAAGATACGAAGAATGAGAAGGCCTCACCTCTGGGGGTAGGGCAGGGGGTCCTCAGCAGGCCCATGAGGACCAGGAAGCAACGCATGAGGGCCAGCTCTCATTTTCTTGTTTCTCCCATCCTGGCTCCTGTTTTTCCAGGCTGCAGCCCTAATTCATTTGCTCTTTGTTTCTTGTTGACAGTGAAAAATTGTGACCTTTTTTGGTTTTGTTCTTATCGACAGCAAAGGGATGGATCTGCCTAAATAGAAAATAAGACTTGCCATGCATATTTCACACTGCTTGAGAAAGATGAAGCTAGAAAGACCTTTTCCAATCACCAAACCTTTCAACCAGCTACTCTCACTCTATCATTCATTTAAAGTCAACTTTGAGCACCATAATGCCTCTGAATCTAAACAACTTGTGTTCTCACCTGAGCGCTAGGCTAGGAGCCCTGAAAAAAAAATCCTACTTTTCTGGGTGTCTTGCTGAGCCTATATATTTATGATTAAAATCAGTCCTCCAAAAATGTAGCCAATAGAACTTTCAATCTTTTACAGGAGGCATGATAGAAGTGCTCCTAAATTCAAGGACAAGAAATTTTTTCCATCCAGAGTCCCACACACCAAAAAGAAAATGAATCCTATGTGTGGAGAGAGGTTCCATGAATCACACAGTCATTCATTTCTAAAGTAAAGGACACATGAGATAAAACTCAGTGTAATACACTCAATGAATAAAAGTATTACTGTACACGGTGGTCAAAGAGAGATGGAGAGAGCAGAGCTAGGAAGGAAAGAGCAAGGTGCAGAAACAGGGCTAGGGAAATGGAAAAGGGAAAAAGAAAAGAAAAGAAAAGAAACAAGTAAGCAAAAGCTAAACTCCTCGACATTATCTCCCTAACTTGAGTGTAGAAAGTAGGGGTTTACTGAAGACACAGCCAGGTCCTGCTACTCTTTGTAACCTCAGGCTGAGGCACAGCCCCTGGAACACAGGAGACACTCAATAATTGCTTAAACAATTGGACAAGAGGCAGAAAGAATATGAACTTTACGGAGGTCATCCCTCATTTTATGACTGAGATGAACCCAACATAGCTCAATTTCCCTCTCCTCTTTTTACCCTTCTTTTATTGTTTTTCCTTCTTTCTTTATTTTCTTCTCCTCTTGAGGAGAAGATACAAAATATGTTTTCACTCCTTCTTGGATTGCAGCAAGCGGGGAGCCGCACCTCGCAAGAAACCTTACATCCAGGAATAAGGCTCTGGGATCTGGATGCACCTGCCTATGTTTATGTAACTCTGCACCCAGGTTTATCCATTTCTGATGGAACTCAAGGGAGGTATGTCTGGCCAGAGGCTTGCTAGTGCTCTAGGAAACCCTTTCTCCAGCTCTCTCTGTCCACAGATGACTTGGGAGTCAGAAGGAAGGCTTGGCCTGCTCACGTGACTGTAAGGAAGACACCCCCTGTGGGTTTACACTGAGGCTCAGAAAGGACAACTTTTGCACTGGCAACCTGGCAGTGCCCTCTTTCACTAAGCTCCTGTTTCCTAGCTGAGAACTAAAAGGTTTGGATTAGGGATTCAGACTCTTTCCTCATGGGCCTAGAGCTTGGCTGTTGTCACACAGGCAGAGGGGGAGCCAACACTCAAGCTTAGTACTCCTGCTTCCTCAGCAGGGCTTCTCTCTCAACTTTGGGAAATTCTTGTTTGTGAGGATCAACACTTGCCTTGCCCTGGATAGCTTTCCAGTCACCAAGTGTGGACTTCTCAAAGATTCTCAGAAATCTTGGAGCCCCCAGCATCACCCAGAACCTCCAAAGCCATCTTCAGACTTTGGTGGCCACAGATCCACTGCTCCTTCATTGGTCCACTGTGAAATTGGGACAAAAGATATCTTGGTTTTTAGGATTCACATGGATTCATGGTGGGGCGCAGGAACAAGTGCCTCATGTTTAGACTAAAGTGTGAAGGGCTGATACAATTCTATTTCCAGCACATAAACATTGCAGGTGAGGTTCCACGATGAGGGCACATCCACAATGGATGGTTTCATGGCAAGGAGGTCAGTGTTCCCCAAAATTTGACTTCTGTTTCCATTTCATCTAATGTAATCCAGTCTCCTCTTGGGGAAGTTCAGTCCAATGTGGGTTCAAAACATTTATCATTTGCAAATTATCATGGAGCTGAAACTTCTAAAAATAAACATGGTGAGATTTATGGCAAACTGAAAAAGTCTCCTCCTTGAAAGTGATTCTCAAGTGAAACTGAGTGAGAACAACTGTTTCGGGCCATCCAGGAAACACTGGAGTCCGCAGCTGTTTCATATCCACGCTTCTTCCTTGGGAACTCTGTAGACTGGTAATTTGGGAATTAGGCATTTTGTATCAACGACTACTACAGAACACATTTCAGACTATGGTTTTGAATATCATGAGATGGGCTGTTTAAATATTTTATTTCAAACTTGGAGTCAAGAGTCCAGAGTGTGGATCTGGCTCCTCTCCCTCAGATGCTCATAAAGAAGTTGAATAGCTTTAAGTCAACGTGCAAGAATGTTGAGAACACAACAGCAATGCCCACAAGGAGACGGCTTTTCAGGGTTCATCCCTGCCCTCACAGGAGCACAGAGAGGGGCTCTGAAGCAAGAGGTCTTTGAGAGCTGACGCCATCGAGTAGAGAAAATGGACAGAAGCCGACTTGGCAAACCTTGGTCATCTGGTCAACTGCACATGGAGAGATCAAATTATGCGTTCACTCACTGACAAATATTTATTAAGTACTCCAATCCCTTACATTCTCTTTGCATCCAGCACAAGCCAGCTCTGGCCGCTTCCCTGACCACTCCTCCCCTGACCACTGCACACCTGCCCCAGGGGCCTTCCTGCCATTCCTCAAATGGGCAGAGCTCATTCTCCCCAACCCCTGGGCCTCTGCCTGCTACTCACTCTGCCTAGAATACCCTTCCTGCTGTTCTGCACTTTGCCAGCTCCTTCTTCTTATCCCTGCCCCCCTCCCCTTGTGTAAAGGAGCCCTCTCCAACTACTCTCCATCCTATTTTGCTTCACTCACAGCCTTTGTCTTCTGAAACTGTCTTGTTTACTTATTAATACATGCTTTTTGTCCTCTCTCCACCAGAATGTCAGTTCCTTGAGAGAAGAGGGACCTATCTTGTTCAGGCTGTGTCCCCAGCAGCCAGCACGGCTCCCAAAAGATAACAGGTCCTCAATAAAATCTGTTGAAGCAATGATGCTCTCTTTAGCCTATCTCAGCCAGCAGGTTGAGAGGGAGAAGTGGGTAGGACACCGGGAAGGACTTTAAAGCTGCACAAATACGCCCTGTGAGACCGGACTGGGATAAAGACAGGTTTTGAGCACTGACCTCACCAGGATGGGGGGTGGGTGGGTGAGGACGACAGTGACTTTGCCTCATCTCCCAGCTGTGATTGAGATGCCCCCATGGACCTGGCCCTGTGTGGCTCCATTAGTGGCCTCCCTAGGATCTGGCTAAGGTGGTATATTTTATGGTCTTGTCTACATTGCTGAGCTAATCCTTGTTAAGAGGAGACAAGAGGGCATCAGAAAGATTGCCGTGGCCCAGAACTTCTTAGCTGGGATACAGAGAACACAAATCATTTGAATTCCCGATCCCAGCAAAAGCAGACGTTCCTGGCATCCTCCTGAGCCTCTCCACTTGAACGCCTGCAGAGGTATCCATCCCATAACCATCCTGGGGTGGTCGATGCCAGGAAGATCCAGTTCCCCCTCGGCTGGGAGCTGTGCCTGCTTAATAATAATGATCCCTCCACCGTCTGGACTGCTGCCTCCTGAGAGCCTGTCGGGTACAAAAGCTCTCAAAGCTTCATACTTCATGTGATCTTCCCAGAAACTCTACCAGGGGGTGTGTCCTTTTAGTCCAGTTCCTGATGGGGAGACTGAGGCACAGAAAGGCAATGTGAGTTGTTCAAGTTCCCCCGACAGTGAGTGGATGGGCAGAGAATTGAGCCCACGGCTGTGTGCTCAGTCTGTCTGTGCTGCCTCTGGTGAACCAGGTAGGGCTGGACAGATGTGCGGGACCCACGAGTACAGGAGAGCCCCCAAGTCTGCACATTCTAGGACAGGAGATTGGAGACAAGTCCCTTTTCTTGGCATCCTAAGTGGGGTTCACTGTGTCCCTGAAATCAGGGTCTCCTGGGCCCCTAAAACGAAAGGTTTCTGGAAGCTTCTAGAAAAGTCCCTTGGAATCTGAACATCTATGAGAAGAGAAGAAAGGAAAGGAACATTGTATACAAAGAAAGACAGCACACCTGCCCAGTGGGTCAGGGGCATGAGTCTCTGCGGGTCGGCTGAGAGCAGGCAGCTCGGAGCCAAGGAGAGATTCGGGATCCGCACAGCCCGAGCGGGGACCAGGGGGTGCGACCGCCGCGTTGCCGGCAGTTCCGCCAGAGACCTCATGGGGGCGCTGTTGTGCAACGAGTGAGCGCGGCGTGTGGGGGCGGCTTCGGCGGCACCACGGCCCAGAGAGCTGCAGACTTCGCTGCGCCAGAGTGCGGGGGCGGGGTTGGGGGGGGCGGCGACAGCCCGCTGGCCCCTTCTTCATCGGGCCCAATGCCCCCCAATCGGGCTCCTGGGGCAAAGTCATGGTGGTTGTCATCGCCCCTGATGGAGCCTAGATGAGACGTGGTCCCGGAGACAAGTGATTCAGGGGGCTGGAGGAGGGACCCCCGCTGGGTTGACTCGGTGGGGACAAACTTGCCTGACACCGAGATACCCAGCCCGGCTCCAAGCCTGGGAGCATCCTAGGAGACTGCTGCCCGGTGTCCTCAGGGGCCCAGCACGGGCTGGGTCCAGTGAAGTGGAGGGTCCCCTCTTTCTGGGCAGGGGCGTCTGACACGAGGGTGTCACGGGGTACGTTGATCTCCTGCTGGGATCACCTGTGTATCCCAGCCCAGAGGAAGACAGACCGTCTCCCTGCAAGGGGAGGCCGGTTCCCACCTGGTCCAGGTGCTGGGGGCAGGAGGAAGGTCCCTGAGAGGCCCCTGGGGATCGGGCAGTGGGAGAGAAAATGCCTTCTTTCCTATGAGTGAAAGGCACTGCCTGCACAGAGGGCAGAGTAAATGGACAGAGATACTGGGCCCAGACACTGACACAAACACCCTTTTCAGACGTGGAAAGAGTGTGTGAGTGTGTGTGTGTGTGTGTGTGTGTGTGTGAGAGAGAGCGAGCTATCGTAGCTAAAGAGAGAATAACGCAGGCACTCTGTTCTCATAAGAAAATGGGTGACAGTGACCCATGCCCCTTTTTCTAAAGAGTGGGAGGGGGAGCACCAGGTTTTCAGGTTTGCAGGGCGAGTGTGTGCAGGTCTCCAGCCCCTGTAAGGGGTTAAGGTAGGAGATATTTCTGCTGGTGGGAAAAAGCAATAAACTATGATTTTTCCGCCAGAGGGAGAGAGACAGAGAGAGAGAGAGAAAGGTTGATTTTTCTTCTTGGAGAAAACACACACAAGCACGTGTTTTCCTGTGTGCAGGGAGAGACAGAGCAACAGACAGGGTTGTGTGCACATACCCATAACATGTGGTACCTGGGGAGTGGGCATGTACTTACTTATGTTTTCCTAACGTGGTGTGTGTTTCTTGGCTGTGGCAGGGGAAACGTTTCCAAGACGGAAAGAGAGAAAAAAAGAGGGAGGGCATTTTCTGCCTGTAACATACACATACACATAATTTTCTGCAAGCTACAAAACAGTGTTTTTCTGGAAAAATCACATACGTATTTTTCTGCTTACAGGGAGACAGATCCACACAGACACATTTTTGCCTATAACCACACACATACGAATGCACACAGAGTCGTCGTCTTTTCCAGTGTGTGTTTTTCATATTTTGTGTGTGCTTTCTTGGGGAGAGGGGACTTATTTTGCCTGGTGATGAAAAGCTTTAGAGAGAGACTTTTCTGAGAGGGAAAAAGAACATTTTCTGCCTGGAGACACATGTATTTCTGTGAGCCGAGAATTTCAAAAGTGTTGGTATTTCAGGTGGTGCATACTTACTGAGAAAACAGACATTCTGCCTGAGACTGTGTGTGTGTGTGTGTGTGTGTGTCTGCCAGTGCACCCCACGTGCATGTTTTCCTGCATAGAAAAAGATGCGTATATTTTTCTGCCTGCAGGAAGAGATAGACTAACAAAGTGAGGGTTTTTTCCTACTCCACACGTGCACGCGCACACACACACACACACTTTTGTAAGTGTGGAAACAGGGCGAGAGTAGGTTATCTTTTAGGGGAGAATGCATTTGTGCCCAGTGAGTTTTGAAAAGTGACTTTTCTGAGTGAAAATTAAGAATATTGTTATTTGCCTGGAAACAAGCATGCACATAATTTTCTGCAAGCCCAGAAATAGTGATTGTTTGCTTGTTTTTCAGGTAGTACACAGAGAAGAGCCACATGTCTGTGTGTGTGTGTGTGTGTGTGTGTTGGGGTATTTTTTCTTTCTGGGAAAAAAGAACATATATTTTTGCTTGCAGGGAGGCAGCTCGACATGAAGAGACTTTCATCTGCTTGTACCCACAAACACAAACACAAACACACACACACACACAAAAACAAACACACAACCACGAACACAAACACACATTTTCCTTCTTGCTGTGTGTGTATGTGAGAGAGAAAGAGAGATTTCTGCCCAGTGGCAAACCTTTAGAGAGAGACTTTTCTGAGAGACAGAGAATATTTTCTGCCTGGAGACACATATTTTTCTGAGGGCTGAGGACTGGGAAGTGCTGGTTATTTCAGGTGGTAAATACTTAGAAAACAAAGACATTCTGCGTGTGTGTGTGTGTGCACATGTGTGTACATCTGTGTATATAAGAGAGAGACAGACAGTAGTTTTTCTGCCTGGAAAAAACAAAGATACATGGTTTTTGACTTGGGGAAAAAAAAAAACAGACCAAAAGGAAACAGTTTTTCTCTCACACACACACAATTTTCCAATATGAAAAGGAAGTCAGAGTGGGAGTGATCTTCTTCTCTAAAGTGTTTTTCTTGGGGAGGGGAATCATTTCTCCCAGTGGGAAAGTGCTTTGGAGGAAGCAATTTAGGAGGAAAAAAAATCATTTTCTGTCTGGAGACACACACACACAGATTTTCATAAGCCGCGAATTAGAAGAAAATAAAGTTGATTTTTAAGTGGTGACACTTGATGGGCAGGGGGAAGGTTTCTTCCTACGCGCGCGTGTGTGTGTGTGTGCGCGCGCGCAGACATGAAAAGGCTGACAGGTTGTGTACTGACGTGCACACAGCGCTCTTCTGGTTGTGAGTGTGTGTGCGCCTGCTGACTGGTGTGACTGTGTGTGTGTGCAGGGCAGGGCATGGCAGGTTGTTCAGCCTGGTGACAGAGCACTTTAGACATTTCTCAGGGAGCGACAGTATTTTCTAACCGGAGATACAGGATTTCTCAAGAGCCAAGAATTACAGAGCAAGATAATGATCTTTCAGGTGGTGCAAACTTTTTGAGAGAAGGGGAAACGTGTGTGTGTGTGTTGGAAAGACGGGGTTTTTTCTATCTGGAAAAAAATGCGTCTCTTTGAGGTCAGAGAAAGACTCAAACCAGACACGTTTTCTTGCCCAAGCACGCACACATGCACGATTCTATCAGTGTGGAAAGAGTGGCATGTGAGTGTGAGTTACTCAGCTGTGCCTTTTACTAATGGTGGGGTCGCTTCTGCTTCATTACAGGGAGCTTCAGATGGAGCCTTTTCTGAATGAAAGGGAAAAACATTTTCTGTCTAGAGGCGTACATGGACTGTTCTCAGGGCCAGGAACCAAGAGGAAAAAGAGCTTGTTTTTCTGGGGTGCAAACTCAGGCCTTTCTGCATGAGTGTGTGCGTGACCGAGTGAGCTTGCACATGTCCAAAATCGTTGTTTCTGCCTGGAAAATGGCACACACGTTCTCCTGTGTACGGAGGGATCACGGGCCAGAGCACGGAGGTTTGGTTTTGGTTCGTTTCGCTTGTTTTTCCTGCACAGCGCACACACACGCACAGATTTCTGAGTGTGGGAAGAGGGAGAGTGGGTTTCTCTCAGTGTGTGTTTTTCTCTCCCAGAGATGAGGGCCTCCTGGAGAGACTTTCCTCATTGGGAGACACCTTGTCTCTGAAGACAAGCAATGCCGGCAGGTTTCTGGAAAACTGAGGAAGAGTGCCTGGGCTTTCCGGGGCGCACCTTTCCTGAAGGAAGGAAAGACATTTTGCCTGCGTGTGCATGCATGTGGTATGTGTGTGGTAGGTATGTGCATGTGCATGAGTGCATGTGCGTGCGTGTGTGTTTTCAAAACAGATTTTTCTGCCTGATGCAGATTTTCCTGCCCTTGGGAAGAGTAAACAACTCACAGACAGCGACTCTCTGCTGCCTGTACCCAGACACACACGAGTCTCCCAGGTGGAAAGGCGGGGGCTGCGGTCAGGGGCTTTCTCTGGGGGGTTGCTTAGCTGGGGGTGGCGTCGTCGTTGCCAATGATGAGGAGCTAGTGAGAGAGACCCCCAGAGACACCTGCCAGGCAGCTTCCTGCTAGTCCAAACGCAGATCCGATCAAGTGCTGTCTTTTTGGGTGGTGCATCTTCAGTGAGAGAAAGGAGATACTTGGTATTTTTCCCTAGCGATAGAGCCTGTGAAGTGTGTATGTGCGTAAGGATGAGAGAGAGGGACTTGCTGCATGTCTGCTTTCAGAGACACAGAACAAGACAGCGACATCTTCCTGCATGCACGTGGACACACACACACACACACACACACACACACACACACACACACAATCTTCCCGCTGTCACAGCGTGACTGAGTTTTTCTGTCTGGTGGTGGTGGGGTGCCTATTTGCCAAGTGTCAGAAACCTTGAGAGAGAGACTTTTCTGAGAGAGAAAGAGAAAGGAAGAGATTAAGAGAAAAGACTTTCTGATTTTCTGCCTGGAGACACACACGCACTTCATTCCGCATACTGAGAAATAAAGAGTCTGTTTCACCAGTGGCACATATTTAGTGAGAGAAGGGAAAACGTGTGTGTGTGTGGGTGTGTGTACACGTATACGCACATGTGGAGGGGGTGTGGGGGGAAAAGGGGACACTCTCTCTTTGTGGGTAAAAACATTTCTTCTCGTTGCAGAAACAAATCAACACAGAAAGGATATTTACCTTCTACACACTCACACACACAATTTTCCTCTTCCACAGACAGAATTTATATGTATGTTTTTCTCCCTAGTACAAACTTTCTCAAGGGAACCAGTATTTCCATCCAGTAATAAAGACTTCAGAGACCCACTCTCTAAGACAGTATAATTTTTGACACACACACACAAACACACATACTTCCCTTCTTTAGGGATTCATCACCCAAGAAGTAAACAGTCCCTCCGTTTCTCTGCATGCAGGAAATTGTGTGAGAGCCTGTGCGTGCATGCACGTGTGTGAGAGTGTGTGCGCACAAGTTTGGCTCAATCATATCTGCATCTGGATCAAGTGCTGGCTTTTTGGGTGGTGCATCTTTAGCGAAAGAAGAGAGACATTTTTTCCCAGTGATGGAACCTGTAAGAGTGTGTGTGCATGTGTGTGTGTGTGTGCGCGCACCGTGTGTAAGAATGGGGGGCCAAAAGGAAAGGGACTGAGAGAAAAGACTTTCTGACTTTCTGCCGGGAGACACACACATCATTCTACGTATGTGGAATAAAGAGGACTGAAGGGTTTGTTTTCCCAGTGGCATATAGTGAGAGAAGGGAAAATGTGTGTGTGTGGGGGGGGGTGTAGAGGGGGCGGGTGTCAAAGAGAGAGGGTGAGACAGAGAGGAGGTATGTTTTTCTGTGTGCATAAAGACTATATATTTTTTTCTCATTGCAGGGAGGAACAAACCAACCCAAATAACAAAGATTATTTTGCACTTCAGAAGGCAGACCCTTAGCAAATAAAAGAGGCCGTGTGGTCTAGAGCTGGTCCTGATAGAGAAGCATCTTTCTACCCACACAGGAGAGCATGGCTCAGAGAGCAGTAGTTTTCCATCCTGAAAAAAAGATACATCTCCTCATTCTGCTGCAGAGAGAGGATTGGGCCTCACATACACATACAGTTGTGTCTGTACAGACACAGCTACCTGCAAGTCCGGCCCTGCAGACCAGGCAGGTCAGAGTGTGTGGGTCTCCTGGTGCTGTTCAGAAATCAGTGTGTTCTACCCAGAGGCAGAGAGTGGGGAGGGGCAGAAGCATTTTATCTAGAGAGGCACTCACACACGCACACACACTCACACACGCACACACACTCACACACACACACTCATGCACACACACGCACACACACACGCACACACATATGTACATATACTTTTTGATAAACTGAAAATGGCAACAATGTGTTTCAGCCCAATTCATTCTTAAATAAAAAGAATCATTTCTGCCTAAAGACCCACCCGTGTGTGTGTGCATGCATGTGAAAGAGAGACAGAGACAGAGAGATAAAAAAGAAACACAGAGATTGAGAGAGATGAAAAGAGACAGAGACAGAAATAAGGAGGCAGAGAGACAGAGAGACACAGAAGAAACACAGAGACAGAGAGGGAGAAAGACAGAGACAGACAGAAAAACAGATAAAAGAAAGACATAGAGACAGAGAAATAGAGAAAGAGAGGCAGAAAGATAAAAAAAGAGATAGACACAGAGGCAGAAATAAAGAAAGAGAT
>NW_012104365.1:961703-1056981 GCF_000951045.1 Mandrillus leucophaeus | reverse complement strand
CACTCTCTAAGACAGAATAATTTTTGACACACACACACAAACACACATACTTCCCTTCTTTAGGGATTCATCACCCAAGAAGTAAACAGTCCCTCCGTTTCTCAGCATGCAGGAAATTGTGTGAGAGCCTGTGCGTGCATGCACGTGTGTGAGAGTGTGTGCGCACAAGTTTGGCTCAATCATATCTGCATCTGGATCAAGTGCTGGCTTTTTGGGTGGTGCATCTTTAGCGAAAGAAGAGAGACATTTTTTCCCAGTGATGGAACCTGTAAGACTGTGTGTGCATGTGTGTGTGGGTGCGCGCGCACCGTGTGTAAGAATGGGGGGCCAAAAGGAAAGGGACTGAGAGAAAAGACTTTCTGACTTTCTGCCGGGAGACACACACATCATTCTACGTATGTGGAATAAAGAGGACTGAAGGGTTTGTTTTCCCAGTGGCATATAGTGAGAGAAGGGAAAATGTGTGTGTGTGAGGGGGCGTGTAGAGGGGGCGGGTGTCAAAGAGAGAGGGTGAGACAGAGAGGAGGTATGTTTTTCTGTGTGCATAAAGACTATATATTTTTTTCTCATTGCAGGGAGGAACAAACCAACCCAAATAACAAAGATTATTTTGCACTTCAGAAGGCAGACCCTTAGCAAATAAAAGAGGCCGTGTGGTCTAGAGCTGGTCCTGATAGAGAAGCATCTTTCTACCCACACAGGAGAGCATGGCTCAGAGAGCAGTAGTTTTCCATCCTGAAAAAAAGATACATCTCCTCATTCTGCTACAGAGAGAGGATTGGGCCTCACACACACATACAGTTGTGTCTGTACAGACACAGCTACCTGCAAGTCCGGCCCTGCAGACCAGGCAGGTCAGAGTGTGTGGGTCTCCTGGTGCTGTTCAGAAATCAGTGTGTTCTACCCAGAGGCAGAGAGTGGGGAGGGGCAGAAGCATTTTATCTAGAGAGGCACTCACACACGCACACACACTCACACACGCACACACACTCACACACACACACTCATGCACACACACGCACACACACACGCACACACATATGTACATATACTTTTTGATAAACTGAAAATGGCAACAATGTGTTTCAGCCCAATTCATTCTTAAATAAAAAGAATCATTTCTGCCTAAAGACCCACCCGTGTGTGTGTGCATGCATGTGAAAGAGAGACAGAGACAGAGAGATAAAAAAGAAACACAGAGATTGAGAGAGATGAAAAGAGACAGAGACAGAAATAAGGAGGCAGAGAGACAGAGAGACACAGAAGAAACACAGAGACAGAGAGGGAGAAAGACAGAGACAGACAGAAAAACAGATAAAAGAAAGACATAGAGACAGAGAAATAGAGAAAGAGAGGCAGAAAGATAAAAAAAGAGATAGACACAGAGGCAGAAATAAAGAAAGAGATAGAGGCAGAAAGAGATAAAAAAGATAGACACAGAGGCAGAGATAGACACAGACAGAGAAACAGAGACAAAGATAGAAAGAGAGACAAAGAGAAGGACAGATGACAAAGACAGAGGGAAAAAAGAGACAGACACAAAGACAGAACTAGACCCAGAGACGGTCAGAGACAGAGACACAGAGAAAAACAGAAAATCAGAGACAAAGAGGAAGAACAGAGACAGAGAAAGGCAGAAACAGCAAGACAGAGACAGAAAGAAACAGAGAGCGAGAGGTTTTTCTGCCTTCTGCCAATAGAGAGAAGTGGACAGTCTGCAGCTTTAGAAGGGAGGTCCAAGCAGGTGAGTGCCCACTGCTCAGCTCCCCACCTTGCACAGCACCGGCATGGTGCAGGCGCCTTACAAATGTGTTTGCGTGCTTCCCGTCCATTGCTCAGAAATGGGTCCAAGTAATAACAAGTTGTTCCTCCCAAGTTTCCATCAGACTCACATGAGTCTCAGTTGTCCCCATCCCCTTTCTGGTGGTCACTTTCCTGTGACCAAAGCACCTGGAACGTTTTTGAGGCCCAAGGCATAAAACCATTCCCCAGTCAAAATGTTCCACATGAATGAAGACTGAAAGAGGACCTGCAGGAACAGTTGTCCCCAGTCACTTTAAGTGCTCCAGAAAGGCTGGGACCAAGGACACAATCCTGTTAATTAGAAATCACTGCCTTTGGCCTGGAATGTTGGAACATTGTGGAAACACGCAGTTGAGTTAGAGGGCAGACCCATGCCTCCTCCTGCAGCTGCTGCTGGCACCAGCAAGGCAGGGTGTGTTCTTGGCTTCTCCTGCCAGACCTGAGCGAGGATGCATGGAATTTGGGAAGTGGAGGGGGAGTATGGGGTCGTTGATGGCTTCAGAGTTTTTGTTCCAGCCTCCACTGACTGATGGGACACGCACCAGGGACAGCTTCAGGGACAGCCAGCACCAGAGACAGCTTCAGGGACAGCCAGGACCAGGGACAGCTTCAGGGACAGCCAGCACCAGGTACCCCATAGAATGCACTTGCCTCCCTTGAAAATGGGAACAAGAACAGTGGGTTCTTTTACGATCAAATTGTGAGGAACTGATGTCATTCAAACCTTTAACCGGATGACTTCTTCTGAAGTCAAGCCTTTAACCAGATGACTTGCTCACAGTAAGTCCTCCGCAAATGGAAGCTACTTTTATCTGCATCATTATTACAAACAGCAGAAATACTGACTGTCCAACCAGTAGTCATTTCTCCATTGTTCCTGCGACTAGAACACTGATTTTGTGCAACAATCACAGAAAGTGCAAACTGGTCCATTGCCACCTTATTTTCCTTTGGTTTGGTGTAGGGATGGGCATGTGACCTACTCCCCAACACAGAACTGTAGAAGAAAATCTGCTAGGAAGCTTCTGGAAGAGTTTATCCCCAAGAAGAAAGAGAGATTTATAAAGAGAAAGATCTTTGGCTTGTACCTCCTTCTTTCTTATGTAGGATACTATGGTGTAAGCATACGATGCTTGGAGCTATGGCAACCTGCTTGTGACTGTGAAGATGGCAAAGGAGACACATGCAAAACACAGGAGCCCCAGGTTACTCCCCTTCTCCAGGCTGCTTGTTGTACACAATTAATCAACCACCATGTTTTAGTCACTTAGAGCTGGTTATTTTATCACCTGCAACTAAAAGGATTTTGACTGACACATTTATAGTGGATTAAAGTCAGCATCCTGAAAAACTGTAGATGGATGAATGTTTTGAAACAAGCAACAAGCTGGCAATGGAGTTCCCATCCTTGTAAAATTTCTTACACACAGGGTGAGCAAGCAGTCACCCTGTTCTGACCTCTTGTCTCCCAGAAGCTAAGAGCTAGAGAAAGCTGCAAATCAACCCAGCTCTCCTCCAGCAGTACTGTGCTAGAGGAAGTCAGCTCTGAGGGCCCTTGTAGCTTTGAGGATCATGTAGGACCGCTGGTCCTGCTAATCACAGTTGGCATTGATAGAGCATTGGCCACAGCTCTAGGAGCTCCAGACCTTATTTCACACTTATTTCAGTCCTTATTTCACAGGCACTACATGTGAAGTTGCTGAATGAGCTGCCCACAGGCACAGAATGAGTTGCTAAAAGAGTTAGTGGTCAAGTCCCTGTTCAAGTTGGTCTCATTCCAAAACCCAAGTCTCAACATGGTCTTTTGTGAGTATCCTTTAAGAACTACCAAGTCTTTTTCTCCCGTATGTGAAGGGCGGCAGGGTTTGGAAGCAGTCAGTGGACATCTGTAGATGCAGGAGTCGCTGCAACACATGAGGTAGGGGAGAGGGGAGGTTCTGAAAAGAGAGAGAGCAGAGGGGAGCATTGGGAGCAAGAGAAGGGGCTGAAAACAATAGGGTTGATATCTGCCCCGAGAGTCCTGGAACTGCCATTTGTGCAATGCCAGCTCAGCACGCTGAACCTTTGGGGATCATATATCCCCATGTTATCCTATGTCATCCTTTGGACGGCCCTAGAAAAATGGGAGCTTACAAAATAGCAGCCTAGGGACCACAGTTGCCCCACAGATGTTTCCTGTGACTTGCAGAGCATTGTTGAACTTGGATTCTGAGCACTTCTGGCCAAGGCCTTTGTCCAGCAGTCTACAGACGTGGAATTCCTGGTGAGCCTTTCATGTTTCTGTTCTACCCAATCCACCACTTATGTGGTCCCAGTGGTGGGCAATTTTGGTTACACTCCCCGAGGTATTTATTGTTATCCCCATTTTATAGGTGAGAAAGGTAAATGTTAGAGAGGCTCACCAAGTGTCAAAATGACTCACCCAAGGCTACCTAGTCATAAGAGGCAGAACCCAGGTGGGTCTGTAAGCTTACAGTTGTCAGATCATGCTAAAGAAAGGATAATAAAAGAAAAGAAATAAATTTGAATTTCAAATAAACAACATACTTTCTAGTATAAGTATGTCCCATCCAATATCTGGGAAATCCTACCATGCTTCATGCTCCCCTCCACTGGAAAATGATGATGTGAAGTAGGCTTTGCACAGGTTTACTTCCTTGAATTACGGCCCCAAAATTCTTTAAAATGCCTTTCATTTCTTCTATGCCATTCTCCTGCCTGCATTCTTCCTCTCCACATAGAGAAAAGGAATCCACTCATTCTTCAGCCTCCCCCAGAATTCTCGTAGGGCTAGGGATGGGGCAACAATTGGTGTTTCCCAGGAGAATTTTCCTGGTACTCCCCAGGATCCTTGGCTAAGCCCATAGCTGACAGCTCTCTTTGGGGTTTTCCAGTAGTCACTATGCCCCCAAGGACACTTAAATGAGAAACATGCACCTGGGGTATGGTACATTGATGGAAATATGGATGGACGGATGGAGGGATGGATGGATGAACTGCGATAATCAAATGGATGATTGGATGGATGATTGGGTGGATAAATGGATGGATGATTGAATGAATGGGTGGAAGGATGTATGGACAATTAGGTGAATGAATGATTGGAGAGATGGGTGGAAAGGTGAGTGGATGAAGTATAGATGATTAGATGGATGACAGATGGATGGATGGGTGATAAATGGATGAATGATTGGGTGGGTGGAAGAATGGATGGATGGAAGGATGGATGGATGGATGGAAGAAAGGATGAATGGATGGATGGAGGATGATGGATGGATGACTAGATGGATGGATGGATAAATGTTGGGTTGGGAAAAGGGGGCATTTCAGGTTGGTCCCAGCAAGTCATAGGACAAAGCAAGGGGAAGGAGAATTAGAGGCAGAATGGACTTGGCTGTTCTGGGCTGCTCTGAAGAGAGGCGTGCACATCACCCCACTCATATCTTTGTGTCTGGGTGGCTGAGGAGTCTAGTGGTTTCTAATACCCTCCCTAGCATTACTAAGTCAGAAGATGTTGATTGTTGCCTGAGGGCCTCCAGCCTGGAGTCAGTTCCCCAGGGGACCCAGCTCAATACATTCTCTGACTCTGCTCCTTGCAATCTTCATGGGGGGTGGGACAGCTGAGCTGCTGGCAGGATTTCCAGGAGCCTCGGCAGGGTAAGAAACAGTAATGGGCTTTATTGCTTTGTCAAGAACTTAAAATTACAGTCATTTACACAACTTTATTTTAATTGCTATAATAAATAATTTTTGGTTAATTAGGATGCATAAACTTATATATCATTTATTCAAAAACTAATTTGCAGTAAAAATTGATGTGTTTTGCTGTTGGCCATACTCTGTAGTCTTTGGAAACCCTGAGGAGTAAACAATCACATAAACACCAGAAAAAGGCTCCATGGACTCAAATGAGCAGTGTTTTCAGGCCTACTGTGTGTCTCGCACTGTGCTGGTGGGGGCAGACAAACAACAGCAAAAATCCTTTTTGAGGTCATTACAAAGAACCTTGTAGTTGGATTGGAGTCTTCTTACCAATTGATCAACTGTGTGCCACTGGGCAGGTCCCTTACTCTCCCTGTGCCTCATCTGTCCTCACATGCAACATGTAATGGTACCTACTTCTGGAACTTGTTAGGATTTGAGTGACAAGGGCCACAGAGGCGGCTTAGCATCCATTAGCCTTTCTTCTAGTAACTGCATGCTGATGTTCCTAGAGGAATTCATTCCCCTTCTTCGTCCTTGTAGCTGAGCAGGGCAGGGGGTGGGGCTTGCAACTCAGTCCTCAGTCAGTCAGCATAATCCTGACCACAGTGATTGATTGACAGATGGGCATGTGACCCAGATTGTCTAATCAGGGCTAATTCTGAGACTTTTGTTGGAGTGACCAAGGGAAAGACATGGTCATTTTTTCCCATGAGTCTGGGGCTGCTGGGGGTCCCCAGGAACAGATAGTCTTGGCACTAGCACATAGACAAGCGGAGCCATGACAGTTCTTAGAGTCCTGTGATGACACTGGAACTACTAGGTCCAGCCAGGCCTGAAGGCAGCTACCCCTGGGCTTTTCAGCTATGTGAGCCAATAAAGTCTAGTTTGGGCTTAACTCAGTTTGAATTTTTCCTTCTATAGACACAGAAAGACCCTTAACTAACATAAACACTTAGAACAAGTCAGGCTCAAAGTGACATCCAACAACTGTTCATTAACAAGAGGGAAGACTAAAGAAGCAAAATCTGACTTTTAAAGAAGCACCCTGGCCGGCCCCCTAACCTGATCATCCCAGGAGGAATAGGAAGTGGCCCCTGCAATTCAGGAGCTTGTAGTAATTTGGAGCAATGAGATAGACACAAAATGGATGAAAATCCAAGGCCCAATAAAATCAAATGCTGAACCTAGATAAATTAGTACCAGTTGAGTAAGCTGTAGTATGTCTTTGCACAAAAAAAGGAGAGATTCGAATTGGCTAAAGTGACTGACAGAAGTTTCCTGAATTTCCCTCACTCAACAAACTTTGATTAAACTTACTACATTCCTGCTGCCTTCTCACAAACTACATCCTGAGAGCATCGTATGTAAGAACAACCATATAAAATAAGTGCCACTTTTATTCCCATTTTATAGATTCAGAAACTGAGGCTCAGAGAGGTCAAGTAGCTGTTATAGTCAGGACTCATTAGGTTGCAAGTGACAGAAACGCAACTCGAAGTTGAGTCTCAACTCGGCAAATCTGTTGGCTCACGTAACTGGAAAGTCCTGGAGGAGAGGCTGGCTTCACATCTGGATCTGGCTGCTGAATATCATCAGACCCCTGTCCCTCCACCTCCCAGTTCCAGTGCCTTCTCTGAGGCCTCATTCCCAGCCCAGCTCTCCTCAGGAGGCCACAGGGGCCACAAGAGCTCCAGGCTTGCGTTCCCTACGTTAGCAGCCAGAGGAAAGAGAGCTGCTTCTGCACAGATTCTACCGAGAGTCCAGGACTTGACACTCAGTGGCCTGATTTCCAGTTTCTGCTTTGACCCAGTGAAGAAGCAGCATCACCCCTGGTAAAAATGCCAGACAGGGCACTGCTTCCATTCTCTGTACCCCTTGCCTGCTCCTCACCAGGATGGCAAACTTGGTGGCAGTCAATAGCCTGGGGGCAGAGTTAATGAAATGCAGATCACTGCTCATACCATGTGTAGCCCAGGCTTCTGCTTTCTGGAGAAAGCTGCCTCCAGGGCCACAGGTATCTCTGCTTCCCATGTTCACACAGATGGGACTCCATGCTCTGGGTCCAAGCCAACTTTCCCACTGTCAACTCAGGGGAAAAGGCATGTCTGGTTTGGGGTTAGAAGGCTGAGGCCACACCACTACCTGTAGCCCAGCTGATGTTCCAGCTACGTCTAGCCCTGGTACCTTCATGGGGAGGAGGCAACAGCAAATGGCCCCTCTGACCACCATCAGCCTCCGTCTCTCCCTGTCCCCAGCAGGATGTAAACCTCCCTCCCTCCTCTAATATGGTGTCCGGAGCACACAAATCGGAGACCACCTAGATCCATCCAGGAGGCTGGAGGAGGCAGAGGCTGGAGGAGGGGCTTATGAATGGAGGGAAATTGCATGGGGTCCCAGGGAAGCCTTGAGGATCTGGGCTGGGTCCCGCCCACATGGGCTTCTGCAGCATCCTCTGACATCAGAGCCCGGAGGAAGGAAGAAAGGGGACTTCACCAGGACTGGGGTCAGGGATGCTGCTGTACCTGCCCATATCCGCTTGGCACTCAGTTCCAGAACATTCCAACAGTGTCCTTCTGTGAGCACCAGCAGCTCTCCTCTGGGATCTCACATAACTGGAGGTGCCATGGAGTTCTCATACCCAGAAGCAGCCCTGAGCCAGGGATGGTGGGAGTTGAATGAGACCCCAGTTTCCTTGCCCCACAGCCTGCCTGGCACCATCTCCCAGAGCCCCCTGGTGAGAACCGGCCTGGGTCCCTCACTGCTGTGATGCTCTGAGAACACTGCTTCACTCTTTCCTCTCTGCCGCTTTCTTGGGGTCTTAGGGCTGTTACCTGGGATTGCCTCCCAGAGCAGTTGCTTGCACTCAAAGCCTTGTCCAGGGTCTGCTTCCTGGGGACCCCAGCTTTAAACACCCAGCTATTACTATGGGTTGAGTGGTAACCCCCAAAAGATGTGTCCACATTATAATCCCTAGAATCTGTTATTGTGACCTTATTTGGGGAAAGTGTCCTTGTGGATGTGATTAAGTGAAGAATCTTGTGATGAGATCACCCTGGATTATCCTGCTGGACCCTAAATCCAATGACAGCCATCCTTGTAGGAGAGAGAGAGAGTAAGACCTGATACACAGAGAAGAGGAGAAGGCCACATGAGGACGGAGGCAGAGGATGGAGGCAGAGATTGGAGGATGCAGCCACCAGCCAAGGACACCCAGAGCCACCAGAAGCTGGAAGAGGCCAGGAAGGAGCCTCTCCTGGAAGCTTCAGAGGGCACGTGGCCCTGTTAACACCTTGATTTCGGATTTCTGGTCTCTGGAACTGTGAGAGCATACATTTCTCTTGTTATAAGCCACTCAGTTTGTGGTCACTTGGTACAGTAGACCCCAGGAAACTCCTAGAGCTGTCTTCTGTCTTGTGGGAGACTCTTGGGGCAATGGTATAGTATTGGGGTTCTAACTCGTTCACAATTCACTTGAATTTTATCCCTACGAAAAGTCACGAGCCATGGGAGAGATTTCAAGCAAAGGCGTGATATTGCCCAGTTGTGTTTTTATTTTTATTTTTGAGACAGATCTCACTCTGTCACCCAGGCTGGAGTACAATGGCACAATCTTGGCTCACTACAACCTCTGCCTCCCAGGCTCAAATGATCTTCCTGCTTCAGCCTTCCTAGTAGCTGGGACTACAGACACACACCTCCGTGCCCAGCTCATTTTATTTATTTACTTATTTGTTTATTGTAGAGATGGGGTTTTGCCATGTTGCCCAGGCTGCTCTTGATCTCTTGGGCTCAAAGGATCCACTCACTTTGGCCTCCAAAGTGCTGGGATTATAGACAGGAGCCACCATGCCTGGCCTCCCAGCTGTGTTTGGAGAGGGTCTCTGGTTGTTGTGGAAAATGCAGACCAGAGCTGGGATGAAGGTAGGTTTCCCAGGGAAGGCCTAGGTCAGACCCTAAGCTGCTCCTGCCAACCTCGTGTCCAAGGCAGGCAGGCATTGATGATGGACATCTGTGCCGACAACTGCATCTTCAGCATCCAAAGCCCATCCTGGGCCAACCAGCAGCTCTCTGGGCAGGTGGGGCATCCTGGTGAGGGTCCTGGCCACCCCATCAGCCCCAGATGATGCTCCCCATCATGGAGGTGACGCCCTAGCATCTACTTTGTGCCAAAGGGCCTGGCTCACAGCTTTTCAGAAAATGTGAAACCAAAGGTAATTTACTTCCCTTCCCACTGAGGTCACTTTGCTCTCTGCCAATCATATTTCAGATGTGATCATCCCTGTCGCACCCTCCTCTTCTTGACCTGACTTGCAAAAACCCAGCTGAATGAATCTCCCTCCACCACATGCAATTTTCCCTTGGGGAGAAAGACAGCTCATTCTTTTTGACACCGGTGAATGTCCTTTAGGTGTGATATATGGCCTCTCTTTGACCACCAAGGTGGTGTACCCAACCTGAATTTATTCTTTTAATATCTCAGCCTAGGAGTGATAACTCCATGTTCTTTATTCTCTTTGATGAAGCACTTAAGGGATTACCTGTACCTTCCAAGCTGAAGTGCTGCTCAGGAGAGAAAGGAAAGGAGTGTGGCCCTGTGACCTAATGGAATTAATAACTTTGGGGCAATTTATCTTCTCTTGTTGACTTCCCACACCCCTTATTTCCATCCTTACTGCCAAGACCCATTAGGGACACCAAGTTGGTGGTGAAAAACTGAGAAGCACTCTAAAAATGTGCAGGGGGTGGGACATTTGGGCATTTCTTTCTTCGTTTGGTTTTTTAGAGACAGGGTCTCACTCTGTCACCCAGGCTGGAGTGCAGTGGTGCCATTATAGCTCACTGCAGCCTCAAACCCCTGGGTTCAAGCCATCCTTCTGCCTCAGCTTCCAGAGTAGGTGTGACCACAGTCATGCACCACCACACCTGGCTAATTTATTTTATTTTATTCTCTTGTAGAGATGGGGTCTTGCTTTGTTGCCTAGTCTGTCTTTGTAAGGAAAGAAGGAAGCTTCCTTATCCTGTCACTACTCAAGCTGCAGTGAATCGTACCCTTTGTTATGGCCCCTCTTGCACCAAAACAGGGAGCTCCCACCTGATGCTCAGCACCTCCTCAGCATTTTCTCTTGCTACCTCACAAGATGGTAAGCTCTCTTTGGAGAAACACAAACATCTCCTCCCACCATGCCCCGCCCTGGTGTCCCAGGCTCTTGGAGATGCTCAGAAAACACACAGAGAGGTGGAACAGCACATGCGTGACAGCTGATGATGGATGTTGTGGTGACTCCTAAATAGCTCTCCCCGCAAACCCTGGAGCCCTGCACCCCAGCCCCCCCGAGCCTCCCCTCTAGACCTTCTGTGTTGCCAGAACTGTGATGGATGGTGGCGCCATCATCTGTCCTTCTCCCTGTCCTTCTGGCACACAGGACAGTGCCCAACATGAGGACAATTGGGAGGAGTTGGGAGAAAAATAACACTGTTGATGTAGCCAAGAAGCCAGGCGAGATGATTTACCACACATTCCTCATGGAGGCCACTCCCTCCACCCCCGACCCCTGACTGGCTCCAGTTTAAACATTCCCTTTGGTGTTTGAGGAGAATGGATGGAATTTGCCTGTTTCTCTTCCAACAGCAGCTAGTGCCTGGGGACAGGATTGCTGTGGCTGACACGTAGAGACAGCCATCATCAGCCAAAGGGAGAGGACTGGAGGGCCCCCACTGACCACCATGGAGCCGAGACAGAACTTGCTGCTCCTCTCTGACACCTGATCCCCACCACTCCCACCTGTATGGCCATCGAGGCTGGACTAATGGAGAGGAGGGAAACTGAGGTACAGAGGGAGGGGGCGAGTGAAATGGAAAGGTGTGGAGAAGAGCTCCAGCTGGTGTCTGAACCCAGCTATCAGACTCCCCTTTGACCTGATGCCTCTTTCTCTACATGGTGCCTCAGTTTCCCCCCGGGGTTTGAAGGGCTGCACTTGGTCAGAATTTGCTAAAGTGTGGCGTTACAATGACAGGAAAAATCTCTAATATATCCACAGGCCCCAATCACTGACAACCTTCCTTGTGAACAAAGCTGGACTCAGGCTCTGAATCCTCTTGAGGCAAGAGTCTCTAGCTAGACTTCAGTAACACGCGGTTTCTGTTTTTCACAGTTACCATCTATTAAATATGGCAAGGAGTAATGATTTCCCACTTCTGACCCTGTGTAAAGAAATCTACTTAATGTTTTTAAAAGGTGAATGTATTTAGAAACAAACATGAAAATAGCACAGGTGGGAGTGAAACGGAACAAGCTTGATGGAAGGGGAGCCAAGTTTTGTCTAATTAGGCCATTATTGTGTCTGTGTCCCCAAATGCAGGACATGAGGTCCTCCGGGTCACCCTCCCTCCCAAGTCTAAGATTCTTTGAGGCTACGGAGATTGGCTGAAGGTTTGGGACAACCAGGCAAGGCTGAACAACAGGCTAACAGGACACCCTGTTCTGAGCAGATACCCTGTACGTCCAAAGCTCAGGATGGGGTGGGTTGTCTGGGTTTCAAGAAGAAGGAATGCGAGACTAGCGACAGCCCCAATCCTTGAACAGGAGCCTCAGCCCCATGCTGGAGCAGACGAGGACAGACACGTGCTTGAGTGGCCACAGGATGCTGGCCACCTAACTAGGAAGGAAACCAGCTCATCTCTTTGGGTTTTGTCTGAAGCCTCCCTACTGAACTCACCCCCAACCCTCCCTCCTCTATCTACAGGGACCCTTTGAGAGAGAGAACGTACCCCTTGAATTCAAAGCATCTCATAGCCTTCTGAACTCAGAAGCTCCCAGGCAGGAAGCAGCCTGTCATAGCAGAGGGAACAGGAAGGAATGCAGTGAAGACAGCTGCCTGTCTAAGCCTCTGTGATTCCTCCCATTGGCCCTAGGAGGACTTGCCCACAGGTGCATGGTAAAGAGCACAGCCGGTGCAAACCCACATTTCCCCACTGAATCCAGCGCCACCCTCTGTGGCTGGCAGAGCTGGGAGCGATGCTAGGGTGAGGGGTGCAGCCCTGTCCCTCCTTGACATCTGCAGGGCTCCAAGCTCATCATCGCCATGACTGTGGGAAGGTGGCAATGCCCTGGGATGGTGGTTGAGACCTTAAGTTGAGCAGAACACCTGGCAGGCTCCTATGAGCGCATCCCAGGTGTGAGACTGAAAGGGGCCCCTGGCCTCTCTGCCCTAGCCCTGAGGTGGGGCTGCTCAGGGACTTGGTATTCTAACCCACGCTCAGCTCTCCGGAGCAAAGTTATTTCATGGGCCACTGAGGAAGGCCCACACCCAGATTGCTTGGCCTCTGCAGAATATAGAGGATGCTTAAAGAGAGGAGACATGCTCTGCCCCGCTCAGCTCCTTTCCTCCCCTTCCCCTCCCTTACCTCTTCTCCCTACCTCATACCCCCTCACCTCGTCCCCATTACCTCCTTCTCCCCTCAACTCCTCCCTGCTCACCTCCTCCCCATCACCTCCTTCCCCCCAACTTCCTCCCTGCTTACCTCCTACCCACTCACTTCCTTCACCTCCTTCCTCCCCATCACCTCCCTTGCCCCCTCACCTCCTCCCCTCTCACCAACTCCCCACTCACCTCCTCCCCATCACCTCCTTACTCCTCACCTCCCTCCCCACTCACCTCCTCCCCATCACCTCCTTCCCCCCTACATCATCCCTATCACCTCCTTCCCCCCACCTTCCTCCCCATTCACCTCCTCCCCACACCTCCCTTGCCCCCCTCACCTCCTCCCCATCACCTCCTTACCCCACCTCCTTACCCATCACTTCCTTCCCCTCTACCTCCTCCCTGCTCACCTCCTGCCCACTCACCTCCTATCGCCTCCTTCCCCCACTCATCCCTGCTCTACTCATCTCCTCCCTGCTCACCTCCTGCCCACTCATCTCCACATCACCTCCTTCTCCCCCACCCACTCCCCACTCACCTCCTCCTCCACCCCAATCATCAGCTCTCACATTTGAGGATGGAGGAGCCAGAGCTGTCTCCCAACACAGCCGAGGGCTGTTTGCTTTCACAGTGGTTCCAGGGCCACAGGACAGTCCCCTGGCTTGGTGGAAGCACAAAACCTCAGCAGCCAAGAGAGATGTGTGGGCCAGAGGGACGGTGTATGGGCCAGAGGGACTGTGTGGGCGGCCACGTGAGCTGGAGGGACCATGTGTGGGCCTGAGGGGCCTTGTGTGGGCCAGGAGCCCCAGAGACAGGCAGCTACTAGAGGCCCCTGCCATTGTCTCGGCCTGTGGCTCTGAAATTCTGCACCTGTCAGATTTCTCCGAGAGAGCTTATTTCAGAACTAGATCCCAGGCCTCGTCTAAGAAAAAGCCCAGGAGCCCTGAGCGCTGACTCCCAAGAGCTTGGTTCTGTCAGGGTCCTGGAACCAGCATTTTTAGCACGGTTCCTCCGGAGAAAACCACTTTGGGAGCTGGGAGACCTCACTGGAGAGACACGGGCCTTGGGGCTGCACCTGCCCCACAAACTCTAACCAGGTGGCACAGAGGACATGTTTCCCGGCGCCGGTGAGCTTGCTTCCCACCTCCCGTGTGCTCAGCACCACAGGAGATGCACACACACACGTGGAGAGGCTGCCACCTGTCTCTCACCACATGGGGACACAGGAGGTACCAGGAGCCAAACCAACGTGCAGGCGGAAGGTCATAACAGTCCCAGCCTAGAACCCCCTCACAGAGGGCTTCCTGGAGGAGGTGGGCCGGGAGCTGGGTCCTGAGCAGTGGGGGTTTCAGGCCTGGAGGGGGAACACCTTGAATAGTGGGCGCAGCCTGAAGAAGAGGCCTGGAGACTGGGCAGGGCGAGTGTGGCCCTAGAGCGGGATGGGCACACCAAACAGCAAGATGGCCCGAGACATCCGGAGTGGAGCCACCTCCTGAATTACCATGGCCCCATTTCCAGCCTTGGAAAACCGCCCTGTGCCTTCCCATCCACCCCACTTGTGGTGGGGGCACAGAGGCAGGAGAACATCGACAGGGGTGAGGCCAGATTCTCAAATTGGCTCGGGTTGCAGAGGGAGGACCCTCCATTCCAGATGCCTGGCAGAGCTGTGTAGACAGACGCCCACAGGCAGACACAAGCACAGCCCAGGTCCGCGGCCCAGTAAGCCGCCCTGGGGGGCACCGGAGCTGCAGACGTTTGAGAGACAGCAGCAAGGCTCTCTCTAGAAACATCAGCTAATGGTTTCTGCAGCCCGAGTTTCTAGCGCATCAGCCGGTTCCCCTGCGCATGGGCTCTGCTTCTGGAAAGGACTACTGAGAAAGCTGCTGGTCGCCAAAGCTCCAACCTCCCTGTGCCAGATCCTTCAATGCCAAATGTGAGTTACTCGATAGAACATTTAGCAATTAATTTGGCTCCCAAAACGCTGGTTGATAAATCATGGAGAAGATGGTTTCCTAGAACAGTGTGTTTTTTGCTCAGAAACAGCAGCCACACAGCTGCAGCCTTTCAAGCCAGAGCAAGCATGCAGGAAATTAAATGCGTCTGTCTTTGCCACTATCCCGGACCTCTGCGCAGGCTCCGTTTTAACCACACTTTATATATTTATATATACACAGACATATATATACATATTTGTTTGTTCTCTCATAGGAACAAATTACCATGAAAAAGGCTGCAAACCTAACGCTATAATTATGGGCTGCATCTGACCCTAGCAGGCACCTGCCGGGAAGAGGCAGGGTGAGCAGCTCTGCCACTAGACATGTTAATTGATTCTCTTATGGAACTTGGTTATTAGCTGGCTCATCTTCCTGGGGAAAGTGATGCGGTCCTCGCCTATCAGACTCGGGGTGAAGCAGGAATGAGGCGGTGATGACTGCCTGCCAGGCCCTGTCCCTCCCAGCTTCCTGCACAGGACACGGGAGGTGCCAGGGAGCAGAGGTCCCTTTCCTGCCTGGGCAGGGGTGGGAAGCCCTTCCCTCCCAGTGGCTGGCCTCTGTCCTGCCTGGGGCCCAGTAGCTTTCTCCCTTGGCCCCGCTGTCTTGCCTTCCTTCCTCGGCTCTGCCCCCTCCTGGGCACCCACCCCTAGGGCTCACCCCACAGTGAGGATCCCTCCTCAGAGCCTTGCCTGTCGCCTGTCCCAGGAATGTCTTTCTGGTGCCAGACACTGCCCAAAACCAAAGGGCTGGCAAAAACCTGGCCCTCTCCAGTTTCCGAGTCCTCATCCAAGGAAAAGGCAGGCATGGGCCATCAGCCACGATTGGTGGGGAAGGGATTATTTTTCTGGGGCCTTCCAGATACTGCTCTGAGGCTGGGGCACAGGGCAACCCCTTGACTCCATTTGACCTCCAAGGCAGCCCAGGGAGCACATGACTTGCCCTATTTTATGAAAGGGGGTCTGGAGCTCAGGAATGTGGCAGGACTGGCCAGAGACCACCAGGTTAGGGGCAGCCGGACCTGAAACTGAATCCCAGTCCCACTGCCAAAGCTCATGCTCTGAACTGCCCTTCAATCTGCCTGCTACCCTTTCCACTGAAAGAATGAGCTGTGCTTCCGGGTTCTTCTTGGGCTCTGTCCACGTACCCAGCAACACAGGTTGTGTGCCCCTGAGGCTGCCTTGTCTCAGCTGCACTGTGGTGTCCAGGGAGCAGAGAAGGGTGAAGGTGGGGTCTGGAAGGGCTGAGGCAGAGGGGTGGGCCGGCTTTGTCTCCTCACTGAGTGCCCAGGGCCAACACCTTGAGCAGGAAGAAAAGCCCAGGCACCCTCAGCTCCAGTTCTGGACCCAGCCAGACATGGGCTGGAAACCCACAGCCTCTTTACATCCGTGCACTCTGAAGGATGCTCTTCAACCTCATGCAGGCTCAATGTCTCCCAAACACAGCCACTGGCATGTTCCTTTATGATTTCCACCCCTTATTCATCCTACCCAGACTACCATTTGCAAGACTGTTTTCTCTAAATCAACTCTAGATGTTTACTTTATAGAATTTAACCTACTCCTTGGCTATAATGACCGTGAAATCCCAGACTGCATGAGCAATAAAACATTTTCTAATACCTACCAAGGTCCATAAACCCACAGCTATGAAAACAAAAAATACCTGCACACAATCCATCAGAAATCTCCCACCAGTGGTGTGTAGACCTGACCCAGGTTGGGGCTGTATTGGAAACCCTTAGCACAGTGCCAACATGGAGTAGGCACTTCATAAATGGGGCTTCTTCTGTAATTGTGAGATAGACACAAAGAAGGCCTTGGAAGCTGGTCTGGACCTGGGAATTGTCTTCTCCGGGACTTTCGCTAATCTCTCCCCATCTCCCCATCCCACCTTGTTGGCGTTGCTCCCTTCCCAGGTTCCTGTAGCCTGCTAGCTGTTTGCAGTCACTCTGGCCTGTTTCCTCCCCTGCTCCCTGAGGGTAACCCCACCTTCCAGTTCTGCATGTTAGCCCTGAGCCCCATCTCCTTTTGCAGGTTCTCTCGGGACACATAAGAACAGGACTCGGGGACAGTTGACCCACATACCTCCTTCTCTGGATTGCAGGGAACCTATCCTCCCTCCAAGTCTAAAGAGATTCTTTGCACGGTTCTTGCTTCAAGGGCCTGAAGTCACCCCTCTGTTTAATGACTAGATTCTTCCTTCAGTCTTTCCCTTCCTGTAATTGTAGCACAAAATAAAGGTCCTCGAAAGGGGAGGGGTTGTGCCTGGGGGATCTTGGCCCTGATCCCTCACCTGTGCCTGCAGAGCTCTGAGGAGGAAATGGGTGTCGGAGGTTCTATGTTCCCAGTGGACAGTCCTGGGTTCACCCCACAATGCAGTGATGTTCTGGGAGCTTCCAGTGTGCTCAAGAACCTGTAACTCCATGCAAAGCACTCAGAGACCCACTTCTGCTGTTTCTTCCCAGCACGGAGGCTCCGCCGGTGGGAGGTTCGGGGAGGGACTTTTAAATCATCTATGTTCACATGATCGGGAAGAGCAGAACTGCAATTTACCCCCTAATCATGGGAAACTATGTCCTGGCAAAACATCTATGAAACCAGAACGAAGATCAGGTTCCCTGCCACCATCACCTGCTCTTCTTTGTACTGGGACCCCACGTAGTTCCTTGGTCATGCATGTAACAACCTATCCTTATAGGTGTAGCTGTGGTGGGCCCTGTTGGATACCTGTCACCATAATAGATTTCAAGCTTCCCGAGGGCAGGAACCATATCTGCCTCCTGGTATATCACTGACTCCTCAGCAGGGAGAACAGTGCCTGGGCATGGTAGCTGCTTGGTAGGCACTTGGTAAAGATTAGAGGGCAAAAGGGCAGTTGTTGAGGGGGTGGTGGTCAGCTAACGAAGACTCCTACTGTACAGCTGGCTCTAGTGTCCAGGGTCTCCCAGACACTAAAGACCTCTCAATGTAAGTTCTTTAGGGTCTTTTTCGGGATACTGAAAGGTGCTCCCCTACATTAAGGAGGCCAAATTGGACAATTTTAATTTCCCCAAATACTAGTACTCGAGAGCTCTGCAAAACCAGAGAGGTCAGGGTCAGTTGTCTGAATTACTACTGGATGCTATTAATAAGACCTTGAGTTATTAAGAAAAGGCAAAATGATGCTGAGTATGCTCTGTTCACTAAGGCAAGAAACCGTGCAAAGTATCTGGCAATGATGTCCATCAAAAGGAAAGAAGTTTCGGTGCTCAGAGCAGTTCCTGCTTCCCCTCACTGGACAACTCACTTATCCCGAACACTTTGTGGCCTAAAATGTCAGACATAGGTCATTGTTGTGGATGCTCTGGATGCTTTTGCTGAATTTTGACATTCTTTAACCATACTCACTTGAACTATTGATTAAAATCAGTTGTTCCCCCTGCAGTTCATTTTTTCAATAATGCTAATTTTAGGAATTCATTAAGTTAAAGCTAACAATGTGTCTGCTCCTAACATGTGTAATGACTTGAATCATGAAATTAGATAACACATGAACTCCAGGGTCAAACAGGTAATTGGGCCAAACACTGCCAATAGACTTGGCACCCATCTACGAGAACATGAAGCCCACCGCACGCTGAGACCCTCAAAGACCCCTATGTGCACACTGGCTTCAAACCTCCAGCCAGGGGTTTCCTTCAGGGCCAGAAGGAAACTTTTCCAATTAGGACAAATGAGTCATCTTGTTTTCAGAGTTCTTTGTATTACAAAGATATTCTACCCCAGACTGTCATCATTCATTCCAGAGTTTAATATCCTGAGACATCAGGAATTTGTCCACAGTATCTAAATTAAATTCTTTCTTCTGAAGCTCAGATCCATTTCCTTCTGAGTAGATAGTAAACTGCCAGCCACAACTGTCTGTGCGATAACTAGAGATTCAGAGATTTTTAGGATTATTCTGATCTAAACCCCTTTCAGAAGGAAACCACACTCAGAAGTGATCAAATGTCTTGAACAAGATTAATGGAGAGGTAAATGCATTGCTGGTCTTACAGTCCAAGACTCCTGCAGCCCCTCCATGGCCTCCACCCCCAGTCCACTACCCATTGCCCTCTTGCAAGGAGCTTTGTAGAGTAGGACAGAGGCCACCAAGAGTGTCTGCTGAAGGACGGGAACAGCCACATCACAGTGAAGGAGATCATAGTTGGCTTTGAAAGTCTATAAAGAGTTTCCCAGCCTCACTTATTATAAGAGCGATGCAGACAAGGCGTCCATCAGATTGGCTCCATTACAGAGTCAGACAGCACCCTGTGATTGCTCTGCATGAGAAACTCGACGCCCTTGAACATTGCTGATGGGAGTAGAAAGAGCATCTCACAAAGAGCTGTTGGCAGCATCCCTCTAGATTAAAAAGGGGTGTGCCCTTTGACTTGGCAACTCCTTGTCAAGGAATTCATCCCACAAACATTCTCACGCTTGCCCAAAGATATGAGAAGAACACTGTATAGATGCAGAGTGAAAGGGTAGCAGGATTCACCCATGCAAAGCTACAGGACATCACTGAGAATGAGTCAAGTCCATCTGCACTCATGCCGAACAGTTTGCCAAAAACCCTGTTAATTGAGAAAAGCAATGTACAGAAAAAAATGCACATTATATGTACTTATGTGCATAAAGAGTAAGAGGGTCATTATGCAAAATTATGCATAGAATATGTGTATGAAAGGAATATCCCTAGAAGGATGTTCAAAAGATTATTATCTATTGTCTCTGAGGAGGGGGACGGGAGAACCAGGAAAGGATAGAAATGGATTTTGGTATCTCTCTTTAGCTAAGGTTTGAAGCTGTTAGCATGTGCTTGCATGTCTCACGTAACACATTTATTCACACATTGACATGGCATAACATAGCATGCCACATTGATCATGGCCTTCAAAACCAGACAGGCCTGGCTTGAGGGCCAACTATACTACTTCATGCCTACTGGTAACCAAGTCTCTTGTCAAATAGGGAGAATCCTGGTCTCACGAAGCTGCCGAGAGTTCAGTGTGCAAAGTGCTGAGCAGGAGGCTCGGGTCTTGGACGGCACACAGGGAATGATGGCTGCTTTGCCAGCTGACCTTGTGGAAGCAGCTGGGGGTGATTTTCTTTGCCTGCATGTGAGTACACTCAGACAGCTGAGGTGTCTGCCATGGTTTTATTTTTCAAGGTCAGAAGCAGATGTGAGGATCGCGAGGCCTCATCTGTTCCAGGGAAGCACATGGTCCCAGCTGCTCCACAAACGCTTCCTGCTCCTCTTTGCTGGACTCGGAGCTCTCCTGGTGACTTCCCGGCCACACTCCAGGATTGTTTGTTATGTCTTCACTGTTCTGCCTGTTTCATCTCGCATCCAGGCCATCCATTAAGAAAAGGCAAAATGATGCTGAGTATGTTCTGTTCACTAAGGCAAGAAACCGTGCAAAGTATCTGGCAATGATGTCCATCGAAAGGAAAGAAGTTTCGGTGCTCAGAGCAGTTCCTGCTTCCCTTCACTGGACAACTCACTTATCCCGAACACTTTGTGGCCTAAAATGTCAGACATAGAATTCATAGAATGCTCCCCTGGTCTCCTTTGCGGACAACGTTCAATGTGATCTTAGGCAAGTTTCTCAGCTACCAGCTCCACCTCTCCACTGGAGATTGGCGATCTGATTTCAAACTTGGTGGCTGTGATGCTTAAATGATGGAGTCAGTCTAGCATCGTGCAAGCAATCGAGAAATGGTTGTCATCATCACCATCACTATTGTCACCCTCCTCATCATTCTAAAATGTATTATGATTGAGTTGGCTTGAAATATCCCTCATGGGAGCCTGAGAGAGTGAGAAGCAGGGAGGGGGCAAAAGTAGCCACGACACGATTTGCAGAGCTCTGGCAGTGTGCCAGGGAGCTGCTGTGCATGAGGCCAAGACCAGCAAGCTGACCTTTCCCTGTGCTTTGGGATTTTTAAGGAGTGATATATTGAGGTCGAGCTGGAGGTGCGGGTGGGCCCCCAGTGGCTCAGGGCTGTCTATCAGGATTGACCATGCACTGGGCATTGGGGAAATAAATCGATCTTGCATCAATCACCATAACCTTTCCCTGTGCCCAGCTGAGGCTCTTCTTGCCAGGTGGTGGCCATCTTGGCCAGCAGCAAGTGGCCTGGCCCAGCTGACTTGCCTGAGCAGATCCCTGCAACACTCACCTGAATGGAGACTCCAGGCACTTGGGATTTAGCTGTGGGGCCTGGCTCTGGGCCTGTGAGGCAAGGCCTGTGCAAGCCTGACACGTGGTTCATTGGAGACAAAGGAGTCAACCTGGAGAACAGAGGACTTGCCACCTCCTCTTGTCCTCGCTCGGTCCCTAACTGGACTGCTTAATCCTGAAACTGAGGGCTTTGAGGGACTAGGACTGCCCGTGAGGGCTGTTCTGAGTGGCACATGGCCCTGCCCTCCCTGATGGCACTTCTCTAAGGTGACTTCTGCTGTGTGTACTGAGACCCCTGCTAGCAGCTCCCCATTCATCCCAACTCATGGAGCCACCAGCTGTTTTTTGACTTTGTCCATAGAGTATCCCAGGTGAAAGCAACCAAGCTTAATCATAATACAATACTACCCTTTGTTTCATAAATTAAACCACAATGCCATACCATTACATTCATGTAAGAATGACAAGAATTAAAAAGACCACTGAAACCAAGCCTTGGCAAGCATCCGGAGCAACAGCAACTCTCAGAAGCCTCCAAGCTTCATGGGAAATGGCACAACCACTTTGGAGCTTTCTGCTTTTAATAAAATCTATACAGTAATCATTGTGCAGCCCAGCAATTCCACTCCTAGGAGTTTATCCAAGAGAAATGAGAACATATGCCCAAATTCCTGATAGTTTTATTCATAGTAGCCTCAAACTGCGAACAACCCAAATATTCCTCAATAGTAGGATGGTAAACAGATTGAGCGATGTTCATACAATAAAATGTTAGCGAGAAAAAAAAAAATAACAGGCCAAGCACAATGGGTCACACCTGCAATCCCATCACTTTGGGAGGCTGAGGCTGGAGGATTGCTTGAGCCCAGGAGTTTGAGACCAGCCTGGGCAACATAGTGAGATCCCATCTCTAAAAAAATATTTTTTAAATTAGCTGGGCATGGTGGTGCACAGCTGTTGTGGTCCCAGCTATTCAGTAGGATGAGGCAGGAGGGTCACTTGAACCCAGGAGGTTGAGGCTGCAGTGAGCCATGATTATGCTACTGCACTCCGGCCTGGGCAGCAGAGTGAGATCCTGCAGAAAGAAAAGAGAGAGAGAAAGGAAAGAAAGAACAAAAGAAAGAAAGAAAGAAAGAGAGAAAGAAGGAAAGAAGGAGGGAAGGGAAAAGAAGGGAAGGGAAGAAGGGAATGGAAGGGAAGGAAGAGAAAAAGGGCAGGTAGGTGGGAGAGAGGAAGACATAACCACTTGCTAATACAACACAGATAATTCTTAGAGCCTTAGGTTGAGTGACAGACCCAGGCACGAACCACTACATCTGCATCATCCAACCCATATGAAGTTCTAGAACAGGCAAAATTAACCTGTAGTAAAGAAATTAGAATATTGTTTGCCTCTAGGTAGCCAGGGTTGAGGTGGGGTGGTATCACCTGGAGGAGGAGGAGACAAGGGAACTTTCTGAAGTGATAAAACACCACACATCTTGATTGGGGTGGTGATTCATGAGTATATACATAGCAGAATTTATAAAACTATAAACTTAAAATTTGAGTATTCTACTGAATGTAAATACACCTCAAACAAACAAAAAAGTGGGGAAAAAACTTCATATCTCCCAAGGCCAGATTTTTACTCAGCGTTTTTATCAATGTCTCTGAACTTTCTATTGTATTCCGTCTGCATGCAAAGACCCCATTGTCAGGGTCCTTCTATCTTTCAAGTGTATGGACTTAAAAAGTGCATCCTTTAAGCCATTTGCAGGAAAAAGGAAGCTGAGAATAATTTAGAGCTATTCTGAAGATGTGGTTGACATGCATGGAATTGTTCTGTATACATTAACACTTCCGGATGTTTTATTGCCTAATAAGGAGAAAGTTATGCATGCCATTTCTCTGCCTTGGAATTCCTGTTGGAGCAATATATCGAGGCAGAGGAGGGTCTGTGTTATCAGTGATGGAATTTTGTTTATGGGGGCAAAAGGTACCCTGGAGCCTGCCTGGTAGTCTGGTGTAAGGAACAGCTCTCAGGTGATTGATGAAATGGCTTAATTGCTCAAGAAGCCGGATGTGCTGGCTGTGCCCTAGCAAGGGCTGAGCCCTCCAGAGACAGAACACAAACACCTCTGTGGAGTCTGTTGGAGTTGGTCTTGACCTTGCTGCCCATTCCCATCTCTGAAAGTTTGCTTGTTCTGCCCCCTACCCCACCACAACTCTTTTTTTTTTTCTTTTCTTTCCGGAAATGGGGTCTTGCCATGTTGCCCAGGCTGATCTTGACCTCCTGGACTCAAGTGATCCTCCCACCTCTGGTTCCCTAAGTACTAGGATTACAGGTGTGAGCCCCACTCCTGCCCCCAACCCCCAAGGAAGGAAAAGGAGGCATCTCCTCCTCTTTCCTGAAAAATTCACAAAGAAGTCTCACCTCTTTTGCCTATTAGAACCTCGCTGTAGCCCTGAGAGATGGGGTCACTGGCTACATTATGCAGGGAGAATGGTGAAGCCCCAGAGTGGCTGAGAAGAATCCGTGAAGCTCAAACAGTGAAGAATGGTTGAGCCAGGCAACTACTCAGCGTGTCGCCTTCATCATCATTGCCCACTGACCCCCTTCCCTCCAACTATGCAAATCCTCCATCTGCTTTTCTCCAGAAATCTCTACTCATGTCTCTGTCCAAGCTCTGTCTGCCTCCTTCCATACTACAGTTCCTTGAACTGTTTACCATTTGATGTGAGCTCATCTCATGACACTTGGGAGATTCTCAACCTTTCGGAAAACTGCCCCTGCGTTTGAGTTCCCAGAGCTGAACTGATTTGGGGAGGAGGGTGGAATGGGGCCACAGAATGCTTAATAATATGAATTGATCAATTGACTCATACCCTATTGGCAACCTGTTTTACGAGCCTCCCAGGGCATACACTCTCCCTGATTAGGATTTTTACTCCATCAACTAAGAATGCTGTGTATGATCCCACCACGTCAGTTCAAGAGCAAGCTCTGAGGAATGTTTACTGTCTGCTTTGGAAGTGTGCGTGCCGAGCCTGGATCCCAGCATTGAGAGGCCAAGCTGTGAAATGTCAAATGCCACACGCAATGCAAACACACTGGGGAGAGCCTGTGTAAATCAGTTACAATAAGGTCATTAGCATTTAGGTGAAGGCAGTGCTACTGAAGGTGGTGAGGTCTGGAGGGTTTTGCTCAACAACAAGGTCATTTTGCCTTCATCAATCTATTGACTATTTTTCTCCCTGGAACTAAACAATAAAGTATGTTGCCCAAGTAAAAATGCTGTGGTAAAATATCCTTATCACTCAAGTAAGGCTTCCAAAGTGTCAACTAGGAGGATGAGGGGAGGGTGGAGACAGAGAATTCTGGAATCATTCTCCTTGTCCTGATACCATGACATTTCTAGCAGGTGCTTGGGTTTGTGAAGTTCTGGGTCTTCTTCTTTGTCTCTAATTCAGCACCCTCTTCCTACTTTGTCAGTCCCAAAGGTTTTTATTATTTTCCTTTCTTGATACTTTTAAAAATCCATGTGCTTGGGAAAGCTGACAGAGCAGAAGGGTGCCACCCTGTGAATGGGAATAACCCTGCCATGTAATAGAGGCCAAGCCTGGCTCTGCCTCAGGCCCCGGTGGCGTCTTCAGCTCTAGCCCCAACTTTAATCTTAAACCAAAGCCTGAATGAACCACAGCCCAGCCCAGGCTGGCCCTGGCTGGCCCTGCAAAGTGGACTCATCCCTCGCCATCACCCCAGATGGAGCTGCCAAACTCACAGAGAAGGCGTGTGCTCTTCAAGCAGCCAACATTATTAACTCATGGAACAAGTAAGTTAGATTCGTGATGCTAAAAATTAAAAATGATGGTAACTCTTCTTTCAAGATGCTGACCCTAAATACAAACTTAAATTAAAATGCATGCAAGGAGAGGGTGAGAGAAGGCTGCAAGGAAAGTGGAACCCAATAAAATTGAGGGCATGAGGCAGCAGCTCCCTACAACCCCATGCCGAGAAAAAACTTTAAAGTCCTTAATGTACAAATTTCTGACACCAAATGGAAGTACCAATATCAACAATAAAAGGTAAGTTGTAACTGTAAATAATGTAATCTTCTTAGGCCCTTCCAGGGCAGAGCACGGCTCCTCTCTGGGTTGAAGCTGAAGGCACCTGCTCGGTGGCAGAACCTCTAATTGGGAATTTAATGAGTCTCCAGTCCTGGGCTAACCAGCAGTCCCTGGGGGAGTGATGCAGGCTGCTCCCCTCCTGAATTCACATAAGCACCAGCACAGAGTGGCCCTTCCTCACCATCTAGTTTCATTGTCTAAAAATGTGACTGAAATGACAGCAGGATACTCCCCCTGGGATCCAAAGGGGTGACTGTGGTGCTGAAGAAAGACTCTGTGGACACTGGGCCTTTGGAAATGGCCACAGAAGCAGCTCCTTTTCCATGAGAAAGAGCCCCAAAGAGTAAGCAGAGATGGCTTGTTTTGGCCAAGCAAACTTGGGAGTTGAAGGTATCCGGATAAAGGATGTCAAGTTTCACAGTTCTGAAAACGAGTTCATCTCCAGCCAGCTGAGGAAGTCCAGGCCGAGGTCACAATCTGGTTGTTCAGCTGTCTGCACATACAGGACGGAGGCACCCACGCCCCTGGCTGTGGGCCAGGAGAGGCTACTTTATCTGTGGTTTGTCTTCTCAACATGGGGATATCGGAAGCATGCATGGAAAAGGTCAGGGAGAGGGGAAGGAAAGAGACCTGCATGTGGGGAGCTAGGCTCTCAACCCCTCTTCCCATCTCTTTCTCATTCTTCCAAGAAACAAGCCAATAGGAAGCATTCTGTTGGTCAATACTGGAAAATCTAGCAGTGACTGAAGAGGCCCAATACAATACACGAAGGGCTACGTGGACACAGTGCCTGGGCCATCCGGTTCTGGGAGCTGCAGACACAGGACTGGTGGTGCAAGGTCTCCTCCAGGACAAGGGACAGCATGTGTCACCGTTTCCTCCTGACGAAAATGTGGGGGCAGGAGAGGTTATGATCTTTAAACACAGGGCCTAATTGACTCTTGGACATGTGTTCAGTGTGGTCCGGCCTTCCTTTCTCCTTCCTGAGTGTCGAAGACTCATCCTGAATTGGAGTTGGATTGTCTATCCCCAGACATGATCTGCCCATCAATGTTCCCAGCCACCTTTCTTATAGGTTGCGCTGTAGCCACAGGGGCCCCCCACTGGCCTCCTCAAACATCCCAGAGCATGCTTGCCTCAAGGCCCTCGCATTTGTTCCTCCTCCAGAAACATGCTTCTGCACGAACTGCTCCAGTCCCAACACAACTGTCATTCCCTTGGGGAGGCTTCGTTAACCTCCCATCTGAAGTGCTCCCCATCCAGGCCAAGTACCCCTCAGCTGCATCATCTTGTTTATTCTCTTGTTCTATTCTCTTCATAGTACTACCTGCTGTCTGAAATTGCCATGTTTATTTATTGGATGACTTTATTCTCTGTCCCCACATGCTCTCTTGAACTGGGAGCCATATGAAGGCAGAAATGGCATCATTTTGCTTACCATTGTACCCTCAGTGTCTGAAAAATAATTGTTGTATTACTAAATGAATGAAGGGTGGTTTTGAGGGTGAAACTTATAATAGACACCAATGGGTTTGTGCACTTGTCAATAAATGTCACATTTATTATTGTTGTCAGTTATTATATTACTTATTATATGATTAGGCATGGTTCTTTAAAGAAGGCATTGCCGTTCCTGACTCCTTGTCTGTGGTGGCCAGGCTCTCTCCTTGCCCAGGCTACCCTCCCTCCAGGGAAGTTTCTGGGCTCTCCAGCCTACTTTGCTCTGCCTCCTTGGAAAGCCTGTGTCATGCACTCTTTATACTCCCCAGCTAAATGGCCAGTCCCTTGCCTTGTATCTCTAAGTACATGAAAGGCTCTCAGTAGCAAGTTGATGAGAAGTAGGGTGACTATTAGATTTGTGCAAGATTTTCATTAATTTGAATGCAGTTTTGATGGCATAATAGCCATGGACTATTCATATCCCAGCTTGGCCCCACTACCCCTTCCCAGCAAGGCTCCTGAAGAGACCCTACACATACAAAGAATACCATTAAAATGAGGATGAGGCAAACTTTTTTATTACCTGGGCAAGCATCTAATACCTCAATGCAGAGTTCTGGAAGAGTTGCAAGGGACACTGTAGCTTAGGCTCAAGAAGTCTTATTTCACCTGGGAACCCAGTTCCAAATTTTACTGCTGGGCATTGCCAAATTGAAACAGTACATATTACATTAAGCAAGTGGATCAGAGTGAGATGTAGTCATTAATTTGTTGAATGCATTCATCCCCATCAAGAAAGAAGATCAAAAATAGTTTACCATTCACTTGGCATGGACAACAGGGCACATTTACAGTCTTGCCTAAGCACTACATTAATTCTCCTATTCTCTGTCCTTCTGAAGGAACCTGGATTATAAGGATATTCCACTGAACATCCCACTGGTTCTGTGATATCTGATTATATCATGCTAATTGAACTGGATGAGCAAGAAACGGCAAGTTGGAACTCTTGGAAAGTCACATGTGTTCCAAAGGATGGGAGAGCCTGACCCCTGCAAAGAGCCAGCCATGTCAGTACAGTGGTCCAGTCATCTGTCATCTGGAGGCATAACAGCACATCCTCTCCAAATAAAAAACAAATAATTGCATCTCATATTTTTTACCACAAAAATGAAAGGAAAACACTGGAAGGCCTCTATGGGACCTGAAGATACATGTTCCATACTTTGGAAAACTGATCCAACTAATTCATTGAGTGATACACAAGGCTGCCCACTTCCAGTGGGGATCAAAGCAGAAAAAAAGCTGTGCAGCAGGTCAAGGCTGCAGCATAAGTGGCCCTGCTGCTCAGACCATGTGACTCAGCTGAACTTATTATACTAGAGGTGTCAGCAACAGGAAAAGATGGCATGGCAAATCCAAGTAAGAAAGTCACACTGTAGACCCCTTGGATGCTGGAGCAAGGCCATCTGCAATAGAGAATTGCTGACCATTTTCAGAAGACCTCCTGGTAACCTCCTCAGCCCTGGTGGAGATGTGGAGCCTGACTATGGATCATCAAGTGACCTTCAGGCAGAGCTACCCATCGTAAGTTGGGTTCTCTTAGATTCATCAAGTCAGGAAGATCCAGCGACAATGTATTTAACATGGATAAATAACAATATATTTTAGATGGAAGTGGTACTTCCTGGATCAAGCACAAACAGGAGCAGAGGGTAGACGTGTAAGCCCCAGGAGCAAGAGGAAGTCTAGACTCGTTTGTCATCTGCCATGATGACACCAGCCCCTCTCCCTTTGCTCAAAGCATTGCCAACTGAAGATGGGGGTGGTTCCTTTATGATGAGCTGAAAAATGAGAAAAAAATCCTGAGTTTGGTTCATGAGTGGGTTAATTGCATGTGAGTGAAAACCAAAAACAGATACCAGGTGCACTGTGTCACCACTCAGAAGTGACCCTGAAAGACAGTAGTGAAAGAAAATACTCCCAAAGGCAGAGCAAAATTGCACAGCTTTGGGCAGTGCACCTGGCCACTCATTTTTCTTTGAAAAAACAGTACTTCAATGTAAGAATATACGTGGACTCATAGGTTGAGGTAAATAGCTTGACTTGTCAGTCAGAGGTCTTGAGAACAAAGACCTAAATATTTGCGACAAGGAGGTCTGAAAAAGAGGCTTGTGGAAGGACCCGTGAAAGTTGTCAAACAGTGCTAAGATTGTTGTATTACATGTTCATGATAGAGAGCATCTATCTTGGAAGCCACTAGACAATCAAGCAGACACAATGACTAGGTCAGCTGACATGAGCCGGCATTCATCATCAGCTACTGTGGACAGCATCATGGGTGCATTAATGGAATAGCTATGGTAGCACGGCTACCATATGGTAGAAGCTACACATAAGCCCAACAGCATGAACTCCCCACTTACCAAGGTTGATCTAGCTACTGCCACCACCAAATATCCATCCTACAAAGGTCCACTCATATTAGTATAGTGGCCCAATCATCTGGGGAGACACACACAGAGTTTCTAATATGCCAGTAGCCCTTGAGAACACCACCAACCAGCTACTTCATGGCAAGTTGATTCCACAGGACGCTTTCCACCTTCAAAAGGGCAGCAATTTCTCTTGATTGTGGTTGACATATTCAGCTATAGGTTTGTCTTTACTATGCCCTGGGTCTCAGCTAGCCCTGTACTCGGAATGCTTACATCGTATTTGATCTGACAGTACAAGATCCCGCGTATATCACATTATACTAAGGACTCTATAGCAAAGGAGTTCTGGCATTGGGCATATGACCGTGGGATTCACCCGTCCTCTCACATAACACATTACTCAGATACTGGCAGCCTGATAGAGTGACAACGTGGCTTTTTAAAAGTACAGTAAAGGTGCTAACTTGCAAATGATATCCTAAGAAGTTGGGCCATCATCCTTCAGCACACAGCGAAGTCAATGATCACCATGTGATACTGTGTCCCTAAGAGGAGCATATATGGATCCAGGAACTATGGGTGGAATTATGAGTGGCCCTGTTTACCATCACGGCTAGTGACCACCTTGGGGGAATATGTGTCCCTTATCTGTATCTGGGCACTGTGAGTTTAGAGGTTCCCAGGACACTTCCACCAAGGGTCACAGTAAGTGTTCCATTAAACCTTAAGCTATGGTTTTCTTTGGGCTTCTCATGCTAAGAGACCAATAGGCAACAAAAGAAGTAGCCACCTTGGCTGGAGTAATAGACCCTGATCATCAGGAACCAAGCTGCTATGAGGCAATGCAGCCAGGCAAGAGTATGCTTGACACTCAGTTGATCCACGGGGTGTCTCTTGTACTCCCTTACTTAATTTTGACAGTAAATGGAACATGTGGCAACCATGACATAAGAAAAGTTTGGTAACTTGATGGCGTAGATACTTCGGAAACGTCACGTCATTGGGTATGCCCCTAGAATGAGCAGAGGTGTTGCCTGATGGAGAAGCCAATTCAGAACAGGCAGCAGGGGAGGGAGGCAATGAGTATCAGGTGTGGCTGTAGAGCACCTACAGCAGCAAGGTTTGCAGTTTGTCCCACTGACCTTTCTCTTGTAAGTCTGTCCAGGAAAAACGGTTGAATCCTGGAGGAGCCAAGTAAGTGAATCAGAAAGGTGAAGTGCAGTGGATGCTCTGGTGCATGACCTGGGGCCTGCCTTTTGGGCCTTTTTGACAAAAGCCCTCATTCTCCCAGCTGCTGCAAGTGTTAAAATGTGAGAACTCTCAATTGAGTCCCTCTCCAGGCATTGCCCTTGGCTAAAAAAGATGCTTCATCCCTAATCAGGTCTTTCCCCCAGGGACAGTGTGCACCCAATGACTGATAATGAGCGCTAAAAAGACAGACTCCTTGCCTCAAAGCAAGACAACTTGAAGGGCTATCCCAGCTCCAGAGCTCCCTGTGGGATTTGCAGAGGTTGCAACTCTGTCTCAGTTTGACTCCTCCTGCTGCCTGATCTATCTTTGTTCACTCTTCCATAAGTGTTGATCCTGAAGGCACATATCAGCAATTTTTCTGCACGTAAAACACCAGCTCAGAATCTGTTGCCCAGGGAAACTGACCTCAGACACCAACCATCTGCTATTCATTTATCATTTCAATATTCAATTATCTACCCAGTCACCCAAACCTCTATCCTAACAACTTTCCATTTACCCATCCAACCATCCATCCAATTATATATCTGACCATCCACCCATATGTCCATCCATCCATCAGTCCATCTGTCCAACATCTGAATATCTATCCAACCATTTAATCACCCAACCTTCTAATAACCAACATTTTATTTATCCAGACATTAATCCATTCATCCACTTAACTACCCATCCGATCAACCATCCATCTATCTATCCATTTATCCATCCATCTATCCATTTATCCATCATACAAATATATATTTTGCAAGCACTACAGACACTATTCCACTATTCCAGTGAATATAAGGGTAGAAAAGAGACCTGGCCTTCTTGGAACTTTTTTCCTAGTGATAAAATCCTACAAAAATTCAGTACTTATTTTGTGCCTAGCCGCGAAAACATAGACAAAAAACATTCCCAGCCTGCAAAGGGTTCCCAGTCTAGAGGAAGAGACAGATACAAGTAAGCAATTGTCATAGAACTCCAAGTATGGAGATGAAGGAAGTTCAGAATCTGTAGAAGCATCAAAAAGCACCTGACCCCAACTAGCAAGTCCCAAAAAGGCTACCTGGGAGAAATGACATCTAGGTTCTGACAAGTAAGTAGAAGAAGCCAAGTAAAAACACAGTAGTCAAAGCACAGGCATGTGTACTGCCGCTCTGTGTCTAGAACAGTATGTAGCACACGGTAGAATCAATAAGAATTTGTGGAATGAATGCTGGATGAAAGTGAGAAAAGGTGAGAGGGAGAGAATGAAGATAGGAACAGAACTTTCAGGAAACTTAAAATTCCTGCTTGGCACAGGCTCTCAGTCACATTTTAATAGAATGAAAGGATACTGAAAGATGCAACGGTTTTCCATCTCTAAAATAAGATGGTAATAGTACCTGCCTCATATGCTTGTGACCAGAATTATAGCACTTAAAACATGACTGACCTGGAACATATGATACTTGATGTTTTTATTAATAATTACAAGTAATATAATTGATCACAAGAATATAATTAAATAATACCAGGTAATAATAATCATTGCTGATAGTACATAGCTATTCTAATTGTCGTAACTCGCCATCATTGTAGGTGATATTTTTCTGCACCCAGCTTTGTAAGAGGGCTTTGCTCAGGGAGCCCAGAAGAGGCACATTGCCTTGGGGTTTCTTTCTCCCCAGTATAGGACAGTATCTGAGAGAAGTGGAGTAGCCCCTGACAGGAGGACTCACGAGGCTCGAGGAGGACCTGCCACATGTCTGGCCTCATGCCACTGGGTGGGTGGCAGTGGAAAGACACGAGAACAGGTGCGCCTGACACAAAGCAGGCCGCAACCCACAGCTGCAGGAGAGTACATCCTCCTCTCCCTTAATAATGCCATTATGGCTGTCACCCATGAATTTTGCTAAAACCTTTCGGGAAATTGTTTATATTTTCAGCTGAATGACCTCTTGGGGTAATGAGTTTCCATAACAACTAATGGGTGGCCAGCGTGCTTCCGCCCTGGGCTGGGGACCGCGTGCTCTTTGATTCGCATCAGCAGCGGCTGATGGCCCCTCAAGTGGTTCCTGTTTGCTGTCTCCCGGCATTGTGGCAGGCAGGCGGGGTGCAGGCACAGGGCACAGGCCCCTGCGCCTCAGTGCCTCCCACGTGCCAGTTCTGGCAGGGGCAGGGTGGGGGTGCGGTGTGCCTGGGCCTTTGGCTTTGCCCCAACCACCCTCTAACAGGGCTCTGCCCGCTCTTGGGGATGAAGGGTACACTTAGTGGCTGGAAGCTGATGGAAAGGGCTTCTGAACAAACTGCAAGCACCTGGCTCAGTGGTCACCTCTGAAGTCAAATAAAGGGAAAAGTCTGGGGCACAAGAAAATTAGTACACAGATCAAAGTGTCCATGTCCCATGTCCATGTCTGGCATTTTCTCTGCCCGATGTCCCTGATGGTAGGGGAAGAGAAGGGAATAGATTTACAGAGACCCAGACAGCTCACCTCCAATGGAAGCCATGTATCCCAGTGGACTGGATGCACCCATCACGGAGGTAGCAGCTGAGTATTACCCTGCAAGGCCTTGGCTGGCTCTGTTGGGCCAGGACCCCATCCTGGGAGTACGGGGTAGGGGCAGGTTGAGCTCAGTTTCCAGAATCAGGCCCCTGCCAGAGGGGAGAAGTGATTGTGAAATATTTTAAATGCACAGAGATGAGCTGATGGACAGGTCTGAATGAAGGATTAAATGGACATGTTTAAGAGCCTGGAAAGCACCAGGCGGATTTCCATGGCCCCAGAATAACTGCATTGTCTCTGACCTTTTCTATCTTGGGAACATGCACAGCTTTAGCTGAAAGAACTGAGCTCATGGCACTAGTTTCAACTGCTCGCTTCTGGGGCCTCAGTTCTGGACAAGGCCAGGTTGTCCCATTGGCCCAGAGGGCCCTTTGGCTGGACTCAGAAGCCTCATGGCACCAGCAACCTTCTTTTCAAATCCAAAGCTGCCTGGAGGTGCCCCCAGCGTGGACAAGGGCAGCCTGAGGACCCCACTAATAGCTATGGGAGGATCACTCACTTTAGGATCAGCCCACCAGGACCTCCGCTCCCTCATGTGTAAAATGAGTAGCTCCAGAGAGCTGAACCCAGACTCATAAAGTGTCACTGCTGAGCAAGGCTCCATGACACTGCCTCTACTGCATTCATGCACTCATGTGACCTACTCCGTGCCAGGCCAGGGGCTCGGTGTGGAGATGCGGGGCTGGAAGAGCACATCCTGGTGTGGCAGGCAGTTCTTAAGCAGGTAAACAAACAAAAAGAAGAAAACTTCAGGTCGAGATAAGGGTTGCACAGAAACTCAAGTAGGCGATACTGTAGGAGGGAGACCAGGCGCTGCTCGCACACAGTGGCCCAGGGAGGTGACGGCGGGCCTGGGTATTGAAGAGGACCACAGGGTTGAGCGTGGATGGATGAGAGCATCCAGGAAGCACAAACAGGATGGGCAAAGGCCTTGGGGCAGCCACTCCTGTGAGAGTAGCACGGGCTGAAAGGCGGCCAGCGTGGCTTAGCAGAGTCTGGGAAAGACTAGCCTGGCGTGCACACTAAGACAGAGGAGGATCCTGCGGCCAAAGTCCCAACTCTGGGTTTCACTCTGAGTTGGGGGAGCAGGTGGGGAATTCTGAGCCGGTTTACACTTTATTTATTTACATTGAGACAGAGTCTTGCTCTGTTGCCCAGGCTGGAGTACAGTGGCACGATCTCAGCTCACTGCAACCTCTGCCTCCCTGGTTCAAGCGTTTCTCCTGCCTCAGCCTCCTTAGTAGCTGGGATTACAGGCACACGCTACCATGCCTGGCTAATTTTTATATTTTTAGTAGAGACAGGGTTTTGCTGTGTTGGCCAGGCTGGTCTCAAATGCCTGACAAGTGATCCACTCGCCTTGGCCTCCCAAAGTGCTGGGATTAGCCACTGTGCCCAGCTGGTTTACACTTTAAAATTCACCTGGTGAAGAGCAGACGTTGGACCCAAAGAGGCAGTGACCCCCGGGGAGTCTGCATCAGTCACCCTGGGCAGACTGGGCTGCCCACATTTCCACAGAGTCCCAGCTCAGGGCACAGGTTGACAGCTCTGCAGCCCCCGGGGCCTCCATCCCAAGCCCAGAAGGGTGAGCGACTCTCCCAAGGCAACTCCAGGTCTTTGGGCTCCTCAGCATTTTCTTAGCACCAAGGCCAAGCTATACCCACAAAGCCAAGAAACAGGAAGCAAAAAACTTTCTGGGCCTCCGTTAATTGTGCCTCAAGCAGAAGGGAAGAAAACAGAGCTCAGAAATGATGAGGGGTCGATAAGCAGCACAAAATTGGGCTTAAGAAAGAAAAATCCATTTGCGCTTCTTCTCAGGAAGTGGGCCGCATGGGGTCTGAATCACTCTTCTGGGCCATTTGGTTTGCCTTCAAATCAGAAAATTGTACTCATTACAGCCCCAGGACCGATCGGCACGGAAGGAGCCGCAGGTCTGTGCCTCGGCCTTTGTCTGCTCCAAGTCTGAATGGAGAGCAAGTCTCATTTCCTCCGTGGTGGGTGGGGGTATCCGCAAGGGTGGTGAGGAAAAAGGGCAAAGGGTGGGCACCCTCAAGGGTGAACAACCTAGCAAATGGCTTTCCCAGTGCATCCGAGCCCGCCTTGTTCAGGTCTGACATGTGCGGACATACTGCACGCCGTGGATGATAAAAGGGGTCCTGTTGGGGCTGCCTTCTTCATTCCTGTAGGCCCTGACCCCAAGACCACAGACATGCTCCGTTCCCTCACCCCACTGCTCTGTGGTCATTACCCATTGATCATCTTCAGGCTTTAATCTTAATCCCCTTAAGCCTCAGCAAATAACCCCTAATTCACAATCATCTGAAATGCTATTGATTCTTTAAAAATTTAACTTGCAGTGAGTTTCCACCACCACTGCCACCCTAAAAATCATCACACAATCATCACACAAGGGAGATGATTTCAGGACCCTCCCCAGAGCCATTAAACCAACTCCTCCCCCCTAAAAAAATCCCCTATCTCCCAAGCACCAAACAGGCACATTTCATTTTTCATTGTAGCTCAATGACCTTTTACATTAACAGCTCCGAGAACAAATCCAAATCCCCTGAGTGCCTTAGTTTTGCCATTTGTTATTAATTTGAAGCCATTGGATGTTAAGAGCTATAGACCTTTCCCTTCGGTGTGTTGGGGCCTTCGGGTGCCCCCAACCTGTACATGGTGGGAGGTGGGCTTCCATTTGCCACTAGGTCTCTCCTGTCCCGGCTGTCCCAGGTCAGGCAGCCATGTGCTTTCTGCCCACATTACCAGACTGGAAGTCACAGTGACTCCCCACTCATCCCATTCCATCAGGGTCCACACACAGGAAGGCACTCTGTGAGATACACACACACACACACACACACACACACACACACACACAGCAGGAGAGTGAGCATGAGCACGAAAGTGTTCTGCCCTTTGTATATCATCCTTAGAAGAGATAAATTAACAAGACAACATTTTGACCACCAGCTCTATGTGTAGTTTAAGGGCTAACTTCATCCACAAGTAAAGTCTCCCCCATATTAATCACATTCCCAAAGGATAGAGGTGCTGGAAAACCTAGAGAGGCAGGCAGGGGTGCAGCTTTGGAGTTCGACCTTCATGCAGCTCTGCTTGGTCACCTGGGCAAATCCCTTAACCCTTTCTACAATTTGGTTTCCTCATTTGTGAAAAGGGGATAATACTGACGACACTGCATAGAACGACACACACAACACACACAACACACACAACACACACAACACACACAACACACACATATACAAATAGTACGTGGAAAACGGGGAAATCTGAAAAAGAGCTATAGCTTCAACCGATGCTAAAATCTTGCTTTTGATAATCTACAGTCACATAAGGTGTCACCTCTAGGGGAACCTGGGGGAGAGGATACATGGAAACCCTCTATTATGTTTGTAATTTCCTGTGTATCTACTGTTATTTCAAAATTAAAATGTTGGGGATTTTTAAGGGCATACAAACAGCACCGATTTCACAAGTTTTTAGAGGGAATTTAGGGAGCTAAGTCCATGTCGAGTGCTTACCGCCAAGCCTGTCATCAGTGTGTGCTTAATAAATGGGATTTTTTTTTTTATCTATTACTCTATTTGTTTAAACCATCAGCAGCTCCTTTTCTCATTAGGAGTGTCCAGAGAATCAGAATGGTGTTTGTTGAAAGTGTGTCTGTCCAGCTTGGCAAAAGCAAAACTTTTCTTTTGTGATGGTTCATTTATTCTCAAGGTTAACTGTTGCTAATTGCACTATTACATTGCCAACAGGAGTGTCAACACCAGCTCAATTAGATGTGCTGATTGCTGATTGGCTCCGGCAAGGTGGGTCGGAAGCCGGTCCTTTAGGCAGTTTGGGGTCCATGAAACAAGACTACTGAAGTCTAAATGAGGGAGGAAGGGTGCGGGCTGCTGGTCAGTGTTGTGCTCGAAGTCTTCTTGTTTTCCCTCTGACCCCTTAGGAATTCGACCTCCTCTGCGCCTTTGCAAAGCAACATCCATCTTGAACATAAATGAGGTTCTGGCTTGATTTCTGTGCTTGGGCATCAGACATCTCCCTTTTGCAGATACCTACAGCTCTGCTCTTGAATTCTGTGATTGCATGATAAGCACCTGCTCCTTCTTTTTAAGTCCTTTGGCACATAGTCATTCATGCTTACAGGATGTCCCAGGCAAAGCTAAACACAGATCCGGGCTCCAATCCCACCATGGCTGTGTGACCTGGTGGAGGTTCCTTAACCTCTCTGAGCCTCAGCTTTCTTTTCCACAGATTGTTGATTAAAACACTTACTTTAGTGTTAACGCAAGGGAAAGGGGGTCTATGAGAATTCTCTGTACTATTTTTGCAACGCTTTTGTGAACATGAAATAATCTAAACTAGAAAATTTTTTAAAAAGCAACCCAAACACATGCTTCCTAGGCTTTCTGAGGACTAGAGATGGCAAATGTGCAGTGTCTGGCATGGACTAGGTGTTCATCAGCTTTGACACAGTGGAGGGACACGGCCCAACCATCACACCAGCCTGTACTCTTCCTCTTTCTTTTCCCTGCTGCAGCCTGTGCCCCAGATTAGGAAAACACATTGAACTAATGCTGAAGGGGCAATAAAAGTGGAAGGAGGTTATCGAGTATGAAAGAGTACCCTTGATACGGCGGGTAGAGGAGAAACTTATAATCACAACCTTAAACACAAGTTTCGACCACTAACTGACTTCTACCTCCCTCTCTCCGAGCAAGACAAGGTGGGTCTGGCACAAGATCCATCCTAAATCCAGCGAGAACAAAGGCGGCTCAGCATCCTCCCCTGTGGCTGATCCCACTATAATGCTCCCTGGCAAGCTCAATGCTTTGTGTCATTCTGGAGCCCGGGGAAGGTGAAAAATACCATGCATCCATGTTAGCTATTAAAGCAGGAGAAGTCCCTGAGTGTATTTACAGGGGGGAGTTGGCAAGGGAAAGGCAATTCAATTAAACAAAAGGCAGGACACAGAGGAAGTTTGGAAGGAGGGTCGACGGCTGAAATGCTTCATCCAAATGCAATTCCGTCCCCCGCCTGGAGGCTGCAGAAAAACTGTGTCCAGCAAGAGATTTACAGCCCCAAGCATCGCCTCCACTGGGTAACAAACTGTGCTCTCTAATCAATATTGGCGCTGGGTTGTCTGTCTGCAGCATGGATTCCCATTTAGCAAAGTCACTGAGTAATGGAAAACGCAATTGAGTTGCATAATGAGTCTGGGTAATTGGATGGACCGGGCAGAATGGTCCAGCTAAGTGTATTCAGTCCGGCACATTAATTAAAAACTTGACACTTCAAGCGCCACCCAAAGTGCCCCATTAATTATTCTGTGAATCCAAAGGTCAGATGTAATGGATGAGTTACAAGACGATGATAAAATTGCTTGGCTCTGGGGCCATCACAAAAGCATGCATTGCACTGAGGCCTGGACTCACCTGTAGCTTCAGTGGGAGTTGAACAGGCAGCCCTCTTCTCACTGGTGCCCTGCCGGTGCCAGATCCAAAAGGAAGAACTGAGGCTGCCCAAGGTGCTGACCCCAGCGCGACCCTGCTAGTGAGTGAGCTTGCGCATCTCCGCTTTCATCTCAGAGATCTGCAGGCATAGACAGGTAAAGAAATTTGCCCACAGTCAGAAATCAGCAGATGAGAATTCAAACCCAGGCCATGAAGCATCAGAGCCACAGCAAGGTTATTCCACGCAAGGAGAAACAACTTTTGTGCTTACAGTAAAAAGCAGAGTGGCATCTCTTCTGTAATGTAAGCAGCTGTGTGACTTTGGGCAAGTTGCTTCACCTCTCTGGGCCCCTGTGTGCCTGTCTGTAATAAACAGACCACCTCATCTCTGGGACTTCAAAAGAGAAGAGGACGGTCAGCAGGGGTGGCCTGCTCAGAAGGGCCATACTTTGTCCCCTGCAGCCCTCAATAACTCCAAGCACAATGCCACCCAAGACCTCACAGCCAGGCCTTCCAGAGTCCAACAAACTCATGTCCCATGAACACAGCTCGCTCCCTTGATCTATGTGCACCTGGGGATGCTGGTGGCTGGGAGGTGAGTTCACAAGGCCTCAGATCCGCCCCTAAAGTCAGTACTGTCATTCACCCATTCTACAGACGAGGACACAGAGGCCTGGGAAGAGTCAGCAAGGACAGAAGCTGGGTTCACAGCCCCCTAGGCCAGCTCCAGAGGCCTCGATCTTCACCAGCTCTGTGCCTCTGGGCTTGAGAAGATTGGACAGGAAGAATATAGGAAGCTCCGAGAAAAAAGAACTGAAACTGCGCCAAGAGTCAAGGATCCGCTGCCTCCTCAGACGTGCAGCAACCTGACAACATCCATCAAAATTAAAAGCACGTGCACCCTTGACTTCACAATGGCCTTCTAGGAATTTACCCTCCCAACGCACCAGTGCACGTGTCTAAGATACAAGGCTCTGCCATAGCAGAACTGCTTCCGGCAATGAGTTTCCAACCGCCCACAGCCCCAGCCTCAAGTGAGGAGGCAAAACTCCACAGCAGGTTGGCACGGGCTGAGCTGTGCCCCTCCACTCAATGCAAATATTTCCTGGACCAAAATGGAACTGCGCCCGGGACCAAGACAGCCAGGACCTCCTCCACACCATGGAAGCTAATACGGAGAGAGGTCCCAGTGGATCCACCAGAGAACAGGAATGTCCATCTTATCTTTCAAGTAGAGTGGGATCCAGTGCAAACCAGCACACACAGGAGGATCCACTGTCGTTGCTGGAATATAAGACAGACATACCGTGTGTGTATATGTGGGAAACTTCTAGAAAATGCAATGCTGGGGTGAAGGAGGTAGGAGGCTTTTTCTTCCTACTGTTATGTCCTTCAGTCATGGTCCATTTGGTTTTGCACTATCATGAGCACATATTATTTAATACTTAATAAAAAAAGAGTTTGAATTTCAAAACTTCCATGAGCAGCTCTGAAGTCAGTGGGTCAGAGGGGGTTCCCTGCTCACTCCTGGAACAGACCCCCTCCCCAACCTCCCTGAGCTCTGCGGGAACCACACCAGCACCAAATTCAGAAGCTGACAGATGCCAGTCAGTGAGCTCCAAGTCCGTGCTCTGAGCCTAGCTGGCACTCAAGCTTAGGAGAGCCTAACTATTTAACTGATGGCTGCCATCTTCATTCAAATGATGCTCACCATGTTAGAAATGACAGCCCATTGACTCTGTCACTGTGACAAAGTGCACCTGTGTTTATCCCTCTGCCGCCAAGGCTGAATGTTCAATATTTTGTCCATTAATTTTTAACTTTAAAAAACGGGACTTTGGTGAGGGAGTGAAGAGGCCATCACTTTCCCAGGCACGCAGTCTTTCTGCCTCCACTCTCTCCCGGGATTCCGCCAGAAGCCTGGTAGAGTCACACCCCCATGGGCCTTGCCACTCAGAGGCCATGCTCTCCCCAAGCTCTGGCTTTCTAACAGCCAGGGGACACTCCTGCTTGTGCCAAGACTTGTGCAGCTCTAGTAGGAATGTCCCTCTGTGCTTACAAAACACCCAAAGCTTGCCATGGCGTCCAGGCTGCCTACCACACCCCTCACTCAGCCTTGTTGGGCCACCAGGTGCCCATTCCACGCCAAGCTTTGTCTCCTCAACAAAGGTGCTCTGGTTGAGCCAGTGAATTCTGTCTCCAGGAGGTTCTGTCATGGCTTTGTCCTCTACAAGCTCATGCCTTGGAGGGAAGGACAGAGTGACTATGACATGTCAGCCCATTCATTTATTCATCAACTCTAATACATTTCCTGCTGAGTGTCAGGTACTGGACCGGATTTGGGGAATCTGGTGATGAATGCATCAGATGGTGCTGGGCGCAGAGGCTCACACCTGTAATCCCAGCACTGTGGGAGGCCAAGGCAGGAGGATCGCTTGAGGCCAGGAGTTCAGGACCAGCCTGGCCAACAGGGTGAAACCCCATCTCCACTAAAAATTAAAAAATTAGCCAAGTGTGGTGGCGCATGCCTGTAATCCCAGCTACTCGGGAGGCTGAGGCAGGAGGACCGCTTGAACCCGGGAGGCAGAGGTTGCCGTGAGCTGAGATCATGCCACTGGACTCCAGGCTGGGTGATAGTGCAAGACTCTGTCTCAAAAAAAAAAAAAAAAAAAAAGCACACACACTTCAGATGGGACCCTCCCCACAGGGCTCAACTCAGTGAAGGAGCAGTGGGAAGGAGAAGGGTTTCTCCAGAGCAGCCAGAGCTTCTGGTGAACACCCTTGGCCTGCCTCCCGCCCCACCTCCACTGCGGTGCAGGAAGCAAAATGGTGCCCAGCACAGGCAAACAGCCAGCGCCGGAGGCAAGCGAGGCCTGCCAAGGAGCTGCAGACATTGAGCAGCTTCCTGGGCTGCAGTATAGGGTCCTGGGCTGCACTGACACCAGTGCAGCTGGTGTTTCCTGTCCCGTTTCCAGCACTGCCGCACTGCCAGTGCTTAGTGGCACTGCCCTGAGGACGTGTTCCCTGACTCCAGTCCTCCAGGATCTTGTTTACCCTTAACCTCTCAGGGCCTCCACTTCCTTATTTGAACAATGGGATGGCAACAGCTGCCATGTTGAGGGCCACTGCATGCTTGGCTGTCTGCTAAGCCCTCTCTGTGCCTTGTCCCTGTGGGTCACCCCAGCAGCCTACATGATGGGCTATGCCTTTGTCCCCACAGCACAATGAGGAAATGATGTCCTGATCCCTCCACCAGGATGGGATGAGGACTGACTGAGATGGTGTGTGAGAAAGCCTGGGCTTGCCCTGGGAAGGCCCAATGACAGCTTCCTTCCTTCCTAAGGATCCGCTGGAGGGTACATACCCGCCCACATCTGGTTAGCAAGAAATACACCACCGATGACCTGACCCTGCAGCTCCCACCACATCTGGGATGTGGCCTTGGAGGAGTGCCCAGAGGCCTCCCCTCTAGAATTCTAGCACTGCGCCATATGTAACCCCCAGATGCAGGTCCTCTGGATCTTCACAGAGCAGCTCCAAGCCCACCCCCAGGACACCATGTGGCAGCCACAGGGGCCACCTACTTCCTCTGGAGGAAACTCCCTGGTATTCTTCATGGCCTTTAGTGCCTTAGAGTGTGAGCCCTGACTCCTGTGAGCAGGAGGAAACAGGGAGAGAGAAGAGAGAGACAGGACAGAGAGGAGAGAGGAGAGAGAGGGGAGAGAGAGGAGAGAAGGGAGAGAGAGGGGAGAGAGGAGAGAAGGGAGAGAGAGGGGAGAGAGGAGAGAGAGATGGGAGAGAGAGGGAAGAGAGTGGAAGAAGAACAGAGGGGGAGAGGGAGAGATGGGAGTTGGGGAGAGGGGAGGGAAAGAGGGGAGTGGGGGAGGAAGAGAGGGGAAGAAGGGGGAAGAAGAGAAGGGAGTGGGAGAGGGAGAGAGGAAGGAGGGGGAGAGGAAGAGAGGAAGGAGGAAGAAAGAGGGAAAGAGGGAGAGAGGGAGAGAGGGGAGACGGGGAGAGAGATGGAGAGGGAGAGAGGGAGAGAGGGAGAGAGGGGAGACGGGGAGAGAGACAGACAGGGTTGCATTCATCATAAAGACAATGGTAAGCAGCGAAAAAGAAGCCTGGCCCAGCTCAAATTCCCAACTTCTATAGTAGCTGAGTGTGGCAGGGGAGACAGGCAGAGGTCGTTGGAAAGGCCCAGCAGCATCTCCCTCTTGCTTTCCTGGATCCCAGCGGTTACTTGGCGAATGTTCCTGTGGCCCTTGAAGCCATTCCCAAGGTCCAGCGATAACACCCGTGACAAGGAGGGTCCCTTGAGACCTCCCGCTGCCCCCACTCCTGTGCACCATTAATAATACTACTACTAAGGATATTAGAAATAGCCACAGTCCCTGTAGCTCTTGTCCTGCCTGAGGCACAGTGATCATTCCACTGAGTGCTCACCTCAGCCCCATGGGAAGAGGCTGCATGGTCGCGTCCATTTTTGAGATAAGCAAGCTGAGGCTCCATGAGTGAGTTCTGTGGCCACCACCCAAGGTTGTAGAGCGAGGAGAGGCAGGGCTAACGTCGTGCAGCATGGGAGCCCATGGCCTTAATGCCCCTTGAGCCGTGTTCACCCGTCTCATTTACTTTATTCACTCGGCCCCTTGGAGGTGCCAGGCCTGGGTGTGCTGGGGTCTGTGCTCTCCGCGGTGACTGTCCTCTGGGAGGAGACCCACCAGCCGCAGCAACTGCGTGACTGGAAAGACAACAGGTGGGGTCCATCTTCCCAGAAGGGGTCATGAGAAAGGCCTGCCTCCTGCACTAGAGTGGCCGCACCTGAAACCGGGAACCCTCAGGCTCCTGACAGCCCCCAGGCTTGGTGCTGGGAGTTACAGAAGCCAAAACCCAGCCTGTTCATATCGAGCTCAGCTTTACCAGGTGATGCAATCAATACCTTTGTATAATTACACTTAATTGAGGAGGAAATGGGCTTTTATCACAAAAGGCAAAGATCTGATTTTGCATTTTAATTTTAAAAGGTTTCTTCATCTAAAACAGCAAAACAAAAAGCCTAAAGGGGGTATTTAGGATGAGGCAGTAAGTGGTGAGCAGAGAGTGGAGGGTGTGCACTCCAGGCAGAGAGAAAAGCAGGTAGGACCTTGCGGGGCCCTGCTGGGTGCACGCATGCAGGCAAGGCTGGTCAGCCCTGTGCACACAAGGCAAATGAGGTACCATGGCACTGCAGAAAATGCCCAGCAACGAGGCATCCATCTACCAGCTGGATGGCACTGTGGGACTCCCCCAGGGCTGTGCTGAGGTCCAAGCCGGCCCCAAAGCATAGGAGAGATTCTTATGGCTGGGTCCACCTGTCCACACGGCTCACCAGAGAGGTGCCCATTGCCCCAGTGATGAGACCAGGCTGATACAGCTCCTACAAGCATCTGACCTCTCTCACGTGGCCCGTCATAGTCCCTGAGTGAGGAATGAATGGCCTTCCACATTCCCCATCTTTTTCCCATCTCTGCCAAATTGCCCCTTGCCCTTCCCTTCTCCTTCCCCCTCCCTCTCTCCTCAAGGACACCCCACTTTAGTTCTGTAAATGCCCACAGCTGGGTGGGGAGAGTGGCAAGCGGGCAGGAACATGCCTCCTGAAGGCAGCAACCGGTCCCCAGCTCCAGCCCATTGCTGCCAGGTGGAGACACAGGACGAGACTCCCCAGTTCCTTGGGAGAAGTCAGGAATCCTGGGTTTTATGTGAAAACTGTGAAATGCACGTGGCCAATTCATTACAGGCTCGTTTTTCGGGAAGGAAGAAGCTCCGGCAGGTGGTTTCCACCTGGGCGCCTGTAACACACCTGCCTGAAGGTGCAGGGACACAGGGGGCCCAGTGAGCTGCCAGAAATGGGGGAAGCAAAACTATGAGGAAAACCAGCTTGAATAACTAAAGAAATAACTGTCACACTGTCAGGGGAGGCCAACCCCAAGGGGAGCAGAGGAGGGCACGTCATGATCAGGGCGGGAGACCCTGAAAGTCTGTGACCCATCACTGGAAAGAAATAGAGCTGTCCAGGGGTGCAGGGTCAGCTGTGCTCTGGGACAGGGCAAGAGGGAAAAATTCCACCACCAAGCAAGATGCTATCAGCTCTGCCATCTCCTGGGAACTAATTATTCAGATTAATTCCAGTGACATCAGCTCCAGGTTCCTCTGAGATTCCATACCGATGTCAAGACCCAGGTGGATAAACAGCTCTGCCTTGAAAGGAAGGAGGCAGTGCCTGCATCGCTTCAGATGAAAGATTTCCAGAGTAGTGCCCACGTTGTTATAGCCACGCTCCATTAGACAAAGCAAGTTTAAACTCTCCCAAGCCCTCAGGATCATGAAGAGCTGCTGCAGTTTGAGAGGAAGGTAAAATCACTTTTTTATCTTTTAATTTTTGGGAAACAGGGTCTTGTTCTGTTGCCCAGGCTGGAGTGCAGTGGTTTGATCAGAGTTCACTGCAGCCTCAAATATCCTGAGCTCAAGCAATCCTTCCATCTCAGCCTTCCAAGTAGCTAGGACTACAGGCATGCACCACCCTTGCTTGGTTGATTTTTTTTTTTTTTTTTTTGAGACCGGATCTTGCTATGATGTCCAGGCTGGTCCTGAACTCCTGGGTTCAAGCAATTCTCCTGCCTTGGCCTCCCAAAGTGCTGGAATTACAGGCGTGAGCTACCACACCCGGCTCATTTTTCTTTTTCTTTTTTTTTTTTTTTTTTGTTTCTTTTTCACTCTTAAAACTTAGTTTCACTTATCTAAGGCCTGCACTAGAGTTTCGTTGGGCTAACAAGTTGGGTCCAACTCCACGATCTGGCACATGAGACTCACCCAATTTGCTTCTCCTGCCTGCTTCCCTCTAGCCAGCTACCACCTCCCCTCAGGACAATAGGCCCCTCCCTCTTGTGGGCTCCAAAATCCTCTGTTAGCACTCTTAATCCGACTGGGTTGAAATATAGGTATTTATTTGGTTATCTTTTCCCACTATGATTAGCTAAAGATCTCCTGAAAGGATCACTGTTGTGTTCCCAAGAGCCTCATACACAGCCTTCCATCATAAAATACTTAGTGACTGTTGGATGGATGGATGGTTTGATGGCTGGATGGAAGGAAGGGAGGGAGGGAGAAAAGATAAATGATGGATAGATGGATGATTTATGGATAACTTGATGACTTGGCAATAATTCAGATGGGTAGTTATCACATTTTAGATGGCAAATTCCTCATCTCTAAAATAAAAATAGTAAGAACACCTCTGAGATGGGGACTGTTATTAGCCCCACTTCACAGATGAGAAGATGTGAAGTAACACGACCCAAGGTCCCCCAAGGACTGTCTCCTGGAAACCTTCCCAGAGCCCTCATCTCTCTATGCACTGAATGAATCCCTATCCCAAGAAGTTCAAGTCTCATGGGGAAGGAGATGGGCACTAAAGATACAAGCACATGAGTCATTTGTTTATGATCTGCCACTGGGTAAGGTTATGAAGGCACAGTGCAAGATGCAACAGATGAGTTTAAGATGAGAATCGTCATGGTGGGACAGGGACAGGGGTGGGTGTGGGGATGACCCAGATGGTTCTTAGACTCCACTGCCATGATGCTTATGTACTTTGCTTTGATTGGCTCAGGGTCACCCCGATAGCTGTGAAACAGTGACCTGGTCCAGTGGATTTGTCCACACTATCATGCCCTGAAAGGGCAGCCTGCGGGGAGGAATTCCTATAAAAGAACCAAAGGCCAACTCTGAAGTTGCCCTTCTCTGAGTCTCTGTGTCTTCGCTGACATCTTCAAGGGCTGGGTTGCCTCCTGGGTGGCCCACAGACCCATACCTTTTCTGGCCTGTTAAATGGTTTCTCCGTTAAAGGGGCCTGCTTGGCCAAAGATCCTTGGGGGAGGAGAGGAGAGACACATTCATGAACTCATTGTGAAGCTGTGCAGTCTGCGAGGACAGTGATAAATCATCCAGGGCCTCGAGCACGCTACATTAAACTCTCATCTCACCATTTCTGTTTTTTGCTTCTTACGTATTTGTTTAGATTACAACATTATCCCTGGAAAAGGTAAAAGGCCCTTCCGGAGTTTGTTTTTAAGATCCACTAGGAAAAACCTTCAGTGTTCAAATGGAAAAATAGAACCTGGGGTTAATCAACTGCTTGACTCATGTTTGTTTTAACTCAGTGTCCTAGAAAGTCAGTGCTAGAAGCAGCTTTGATGATCTCTTAATCTAAGCCCTGAGCTTTACAGATGGGGGAGCCGAGGCTCCCTGGACCAGAGTCCTATGGTAAACTTGGTGTAACCATGTAGTGAGGTGCAAGAAAATGTCACTCAAGAAATACCAAAGTGTGTGAAGACTCACTTTTTCAAATGAATTTAGAGTAGGCTCAGGGCTACCTGTCTAAACAAAATCACTTCCTGGAATTCCAATAGATTCTCTTGTGAGGGGGAGGACCCGGGGCTCCAGGCGGTTCCCCAGTGTCACACACGTGACAGCTGTCAGTCAGTCAGATGCACATGCTGGACATTCAGCTTCCAAAGAGTCCCACCCACTGTGCTTGGCATGGAGTCAGTGCCTGAAAACATTCGAGTGAGTGACTATACAAAGTGTCTTGCTCGAGACCACATGCCGTTACTGGAAGAGTAGATGTGAACTCTGTGGTGCACGGACATATTAGTGCTGCACCCGCATGCCTCTGATCCCCCTAATGTGTGTCCCCTCCCCACTCCCCGCCACCCGGCTTCTGTGTGTTTGCTCCTAACAGCTCACAGTGTCAGTCTTCTTTAGAGGATGATGCCTATGCTACTGGAATGGCTCACTTGGACTGGGGGTCAGGAGTGCCTGGGAGTCTGGTTTCTCAAACCCTCATCTCCCAGGGTAGGTCAGAGCCAAGGGCAGAATGATGCAGAAATGCAGAAGCCCAGCTCCTTTGTCTTGAGCAAGACGAACCACAAGATAAAATTCATGATCCAGAGCTCCCCACAGGCTCAGGCTGAAGCTGGGACTCAGGTGAAGCCTCACCTTTCCTTGGTCTCTTCCCCTTCCCCCTCCAGTTTCTCTCTGTACCTTCTATCTCTACCTGATCAGTTTTTTGGGGGAGTGCCCCTTTAATGAATCACTTGTGCTCAAACCCTCATCGCAGGGGCTGCTTCTGGGGAACTTAACCAAAAACAAACTTCAAGTTCTCAATTTCCAGTTCTGCACATGCTTCCTGGCCCACTCAGCAATAGCATATGAGCCAAATAAATACTCCCAAGGTGAAAGTCATAAATTTCTTCCAAGTGTAACCCCAATATCGCAGGCGCCAATAGCCTGAGATGATGATGCTCATCATCACCATCATCATTAATTATCGTTATCATCACCATCATCATCATCATTTTCATTATCAACATCAATCATCATCATTATTACCACCATCATCAATCATCACCATAATCATCCATCATATCCTCATTATCATCCCCACCATCATCCTCACCATCATTGTCATCATCATCACTGTCATCATCAATCACCATCATCATCATCTTCATTATCAACATCAGTCATCACCATTATCATTGTCATAATCATCATCACCAATCATCACCATAATCATCATCCATCATTATCATTATCACCATCAATATCATCATCCTCATCATCACCAATCATCACCATAATCATCATCCATCACTATTATCATTATCATCATCAATATCATTATTTTTGACATTCCACAGGGCCCTTACTGTGCGCCAGTCACTGTTCTAATGAAATGAATTAATTTATTGATCCTCACCACAACACTTTAAGGCAAGTACTATGATTATTATTTCTCCATACTTTAAAGATGAGCAAATTAATGCTTGAAGGAGTTACATGCTTGGCTCAAGGCCACAGGGCTAGCAGGCAACAGAGCAGGAATAAGAACAGTTCTGCTCCAAGCCCTCTCCACTCTCCTGTGCCTCATTAACCTGTAGTAGACACCCATAGGGGCAGATGAACATTTGTGCTGAGATGCGATGCTTTTATGAAACTCAGTACATACCCAGGATCCAATCTAGCCCCTTACAGAGGCCCCAAGTATGTCTGGATGACCCTGGAGCCTGCCAGCTTCAGTCTGGGTTAGAGTTGGAGACATCAGTATGAACTCATGTTGAGCTTTACATGGATACAGGTGGTTCCAAATAAAAATATTTATAGATCTGTGCATATACGTGGGTTAATATGCACAATCGGATTCCCTTACTCTGTCAGTTGAGATGGTCTACAAGCAACAGCATCCCTATAGCAATGAGCCCACCTGCACCCAGATCTTGGTTTCTAATATCATTGTCTAGTAAAAGGAACAAAGGATCCTTGGGAAAGTAGCTTCTTGTAGGACTGATACAAGATGACCTTGGGGTCTTACAGTGCCAGAAAGTAAGGAAATGGTAAAGCAAATAATAAAAGTCCCACTAACAACAATGAGACTATGTCAAAAGGACACAGGAGCCAGCTGAAAGAGCTCCCCGTGGCCAAAGTTGGGACAATTTGTGCAATAAAATACATAATATGTTATTGAATCGTAACCCAAAGCAAAAATAAATATCCGTAAGACCACAGACAATACTGATTAAATAAATGATTGAATAAGTAAACAAATTGGAGAGTAGAGATAAATCTCCCATGCAGAAGAATTACAAATAGTTTATGTAGATACTGTGCCCTCAGGGAGATGGAGGATGACCGGCTACTTCTTAAGTGTGGCTGCAGTGACCTTCCAAAGTGTGTAATGAAGGACCTGACCTAATGTTGGAGGATAAGAGGCCCTCTTGATACTTCAGACAAGATCTGAGGATGAGAAGGAATTCGCAGACTGGGTGCATGGTGGTGGAGACGTAGGGAAGCATATCCTAGGCACAGGTAACAGCATGGGCTAAGACTCTGAGGCAGGGAGGAAGCATTTTTGAAGGAGCAGTGAGAAAATCAGGGATGGGATTCCAACTACAATGCACACATACACAGTGGGCACAATCAGTGAGAACAACACGTGTAGACTCTCACAGGGTTCCAGAGCTCTCCAGACAGACAAGCTTTATCCATAGATTGGGAGAGGTCCTGAAGGCTCCTGGGGAGGGTTAGAAGCGGGCTTTTGGGAGCTCAGGGTGGTGGTTATTTAATAACCAGCAGGGAAGGCTGCACAATTCTAAACGGGGGTGGGGGGAACAGGAAATCTTTCTGTAAAAGGCCATGTAGTATGTATCTTAGACTTTGTGAGTCACATGGTTATTAAAACTACTCAACTCTACCATGGTGTCAAGAAAGCAGCCACAGACAATCGGCAGATGAACAGGCATGAATGTGTTCCAATAAAACTTCATTTGTGGACATCAGAATTTGAATTTCACATCATTATTTGTATCAAAAAATATTCTTCTTTTGACTTTTTAAAAATCAATATCACAAGCCTTATCAGAGAATTGGTCTTTTATCCCAAAGGCAAGAGAGCCTGGAGTGCAATTTTGGAAGCAAGTCCTGGACCCAGGCCTCAGGCACCTACTATTCCAGCCCTCTTGGTGCCGGGCCATGGGTGAGTCTTTGCCCCAGATCATCCCTTTGGACTTTCCAGAATCCCACAGAATGGCATTCAGGAGGAGGGGGCTGTGCTTGTGGGTCCCACTGCCCAGGGAGACTGGGAGAGCAGCAAGGGACTGTTTGCTGCTGGCCTGGGATTTTGACATTTGACTCTATGCTATTAGGTTGGTGCAAAAGCAATTGCCGTTTTTGCCATTACTTTAATGGTATTACTTTAATGGCAAAAACCGCAATTGCTTTTGCACAAACCTAACATTAGGAAAAGCTCAGGGTGAATTACAACTTGGTTGGCTCTGGAATGGAACTGGGGTCTAAATTCACATCTTTAACCAGTCACCCTTCACCACCCCCACCACACACACACACACACGCGCACACACACACACACACACATCTGATCTTGATCAATCTTGAAAGAATGAGAGAGAGGAGGCAATTTCCCCCCAGAAGGGAATCGCTAGCCACAAAATAAGCTGCTTATAAAGCACATTTGTGGAAATGGTGCCGTGGTGTGGAAATGGCCTGCCTTTAGAATTTGAGGTGTGTGATAATGGCCCCTCAAACCTGCTCCTTCTCTGCACACCTTTGCAGAGAAGGAGCACAGGTGGTCTTGGCTGTCACCCAACAGCACAAGCCAGAATCCAGCAGCCAGGCTATGGTGCCAGTTTTTTGGCCAAACACTCATTGAAATGTTGCAGTGAAGATACTTTGTAGAAATGACTCACCTTTGCAATCAGTTGACTTTAAGGAGGTTACCCTCAATAATGGGGATGATCCTCAGCCAATCAGTTGAAGGAGCTAAGAGCAAAAACTGAGGTTTCCTGAATAAGAAGGAATTCTGCCTTGAGACTGTCATAGAAATACTACCTCAGTTTCCAGCTTACTGGCCTGCCCTACAAAGGTCAGACCTGCCAACTCTCACAGTCATGGGAGCCGGTTCATTATATGTGTATGTATATCCTACTTGGTCTGTGATATGGTTTGGCTGTGTCTCCATCCAAATCTCATCTTGAATTGTAATAATCCCCATGTGTCAAGGGCAGGACCAGGTAGAGATAATTAAATCATAGGGGTAGTTTCCCCCGTACGGTAAAAGTAAGTGAGATCTGATGGTTTCATAAGGGGCCTCCCCCTTCACTTCGCTCTCACTTCTCTTCCTGCCGCCATGTGAAGAAGGACGTATTTGCTTCCCCTTCCGCCATGACTGTGAGTTTCCTGAGGCCTCCCCAGTCATGCTGAACTCTGAGTCAATTAAACCTCTTTCCTTTATAATCTACTTAGCCTCAGGTATGTCTTTATTAGCAGTGTGAGAACGAATGAATACAGTCTGTTTCTTTGGAAAGCTCTGATGATATGGTATTTAAAGTACTTGTCATGTAGTAGGTATTCAGTGAATGGTGACTATTTTTTTCAGTGAATTCAGCCACGATTTATCCAGAGCCTATAACACGACAGGTCCTGGGCTAAAGCACTAGGGTAGGGGAATTTGGGGAAGAGGCTTACCATGGGCTCTGTCCATGATCACTGTCCTTGTATTCTCATGGTCAAATGCTCCCTCCCTTTTCCAACGACAAAAACAAGGTTCCAAAAGTTAAGCAACGTATCCAGGTTGACACGGCTCTTAAGAGGCAAGAACCATACCTGAAATAAAGTCCACAGACTTGACCCCTGTGCTACACTTTTCTGTACAGCCTATTTATCTTTCAGGAGCACTGTTCTCTTGCTTTTTTGCCTAGTGGGGAAGGATAATTATTACCCCTATGTTACCAAGGGAAAGCTGAGACAGAGAAGTTCTACAGGATGGCACTGAGTCCAAGCTGCTACTCAGCCGCCCACTTTCCCCCAAGGCCTCCGTTTGCGATGCACAGCCTTGGCTCTCTAGGATCAAGCCCCCAAATTGGGGAAGAGCATCCACATCTCTCCCACTGAGCCTTCCCTTTGCAGAATTGCGAGGTCCTCCCAGCCATGTGTTCCATGAAGAAAGCTTTGCTGTTACTTGTATTAGAGCTGCTTTTGGAATCCTTGCCTCTATTGGATTTCTCTTGCCTCAGTACAGCCCAAGATGTTCATTTCCATGAGCCAGGAGCCCCCACAAAGTGCTAAGAAATAGAGTCTGAGCTATAAACATGCTTGGATGTTCTCTTGCTGCTCAGCCTGGGAGCTGAGGGCCACTGCAGAGATTCTGGGCCACGTGCAGTCATGATGTGAAGCTTATTTCTACTGGAAGTTTTTTAAGGTTGTTCCATTAAACCCCTTATTGACTCTGGTTATGTTATTATGGTAAGTGACTCCACTAGGGCCAGGGTCTACACTCTGGATCCAAGACCAACTAGTAATGTGACTTCGAGCAAACCAGCTCTTCTCTCTGAGCCTTGATCTATTTATCTATTTACTGTTTATCAGTTGACTTTTGCTGCATAACAAACAAGCCCCAAACTTGATGTTATGAAACAAGACACATTGATTATTGTTTGTGAGTCTGGGGGTCGGCAGCGTAGCTCTGCTAAACTCTCTGGGCTTCCTCATCTGTGGTCAGGTGTAGTTCAGATGTACAACGCTGCTGTACTTGGTTGGGCTCTCTCTTGTGTTTGGGGTTTGGCTGGCTGTCAGAAGACGAGGGTGGCCTTGACTGGGACAGTTGGGCTCTCCTCCTCCTGGTTTCTCACCCTTTGCAGCCCAGTCCAGGCTTGTTCTCATGGCAGCCAGACAGGGTTTTGAGAGCTCAGAATCAAGTAAGCCTCCTGATGTGTGGAACTCTAGGCTGGCTATCATTCATTTTAGGCTGGCTGTCATTCATTCTAGGCTGACTGTCATTCATTCTGCCCCTTGACCAGAGCAAGCCCCAGACCAGCCTGTATTCAAGGGCTGCACTTCTTGATGGGAGATGCCACGAAGTCACATTGCTAACTGTATGGCTACAGGGAGAGAGTAAAACCATAGAGACTGGTAACCAGTCTATCCTCACCTGTGCAGCAGTCACTGGCTTTTCTTCTTTGTATCTTTGCTGTTCAGCATTCATTTCCTCTTCCTCACACTGTCACACAGTGACGGGGATGAAGAGCCTTCAGCAGACACGCTACACTTCTGTGGGATTCTTTCCAGAGGTGAACAGCTGGATCAAAGAACACACGAGCTTCAAGTCCGGGACCCAGCTCCCATGACGGGAGGCTTTGTTCTGACTTCTGCCAGCAGAGTGTTGGGGTGCCCACGTCCCCACGCTCTCACCAGCGCTCTGCAGACAACGTTCAAGATCCCTGGGATCTTGTCACCCTCTCAACCCCTCAGACAACTTAGCTGAGTGTGACCCAAGGCTTGCTAGAGTGGTACGAGGAGGTGCTGAAGGCTCGTTCCAATCCCCCAAAGCTCACAGGCACTCTGCTCAAGGCAGCACCAGTGACCAGAAAGGCAGGTAGAAGTGTCCACTTCCAGGACTGTCCCTCCAGGCTGATGGAGGCTCACACTCACGCAGGCGACAGAATCTGAGAGCTCACTGTCAGCAGGTTAGGACAGCAGAGGGGGTTGGCACTAGGGCTGGGGTTGGAGGAAAAGGGGAAACTGGTGACATTTCTAGGTCATCTTAGCCTTTCCCTAAAGCAGCGGGTCTCGGCCAGAAGTGACTGTGGCCTTGAGGTGACATCTTTGGTTGTCACCAAAGGGACCTACTGGCATCCAGTGGGTCGAGGTCAGGGATGCCGCTGAACACCCCACAATGCACAGGATGGCCCCACCACAGAGGACGAGCTGCACAAAATGTCAGGAGTGCCGAGGCTGAGAAACCCTCGCCCATTGAATACAGGCTGGTCTGGGGCTTGCTCTGGTCAAGGGGCAGAATGAATGACAATCAGCCTAGAATAAATGACAGCCAGCCTAAAAGGAATGATAGCCAGCCTAGAGTTCCACACATCAGGAGGCTTGCTTGATTCTGAGCTCTCAAAATGGTGACAAGGCCAAGCTTGTGGGCTCTCAAGACAAAGGTCCAAAGTCCAAGTCAACCTTCTCCCACTTCCTCCTGAATTTTACTACTTTCCCCAGTTCCCACATCTGCAAAAGGGAGCCAGCGATCGTCCCGTCCCCAGGGGGCTGTAGTGAGGTTCAGTGGGACAAGATGAGCTGAGTGCACAGCCCAGTGCCAGTGCACAGAGCTCAGTAAAGTACGGCGAGTGTCGAGAGCCATGTCTCCAAGCACATGCCGAAGTGTCTGCTCCCCACAGGTCTGAGCCAGCTCACATACCTGGCAAAGAGGCGACATGGGCCCAGTGCAAAGAAGATGCTGTGCCACCCTCACGGCATCCCCAAGAGGGCACTCCTTGTTCTCATTTCCATCCCCAACAACACACCCAGCTGCCGGGGCCAGACCAGGTGCAGATGGGAGGAGGACACACGCTAGGGCCCCGGACCATCTGCAGAGACGTCCAGTGACCTCCTTCAAATCCAACCACCCCTGTCAGATGACAGGCCCCTTGTCACCTCGGCTGCCTGGTGGCACCTTGTTTCACAGAGCAACTTGGGGCTGCCCCAAAGCTCTGCCCAGCTGACAGGCTCTGGACTTTCTGAGAGAGAACCGAGATCTGCCTAAGCCCAAGCCAGGAGCAGCCAAGCTCCCCTGCAAAGGACAGGAGAGCTGTCGCAGCCACCAGCCATAAATCTCTCAGGAGGAGGATTTTCCTGCGAGCACACAAGCGCTGCGGGAGGGCCGGGCTAGGATAGCAGCCTCCTAGGCGGCTGAGGCCCTGCACACAGCCTCTGTCCCCTCTTGCCTGCTCGGCTATTGTTCCTGTGCCCACCCACACCCCCAGGGTGAAACCAAGTGAGGACCTGTCACCACCACCTCAGCCTCAGTGCTTCCAAACCAGGCTTGTTCCCTAAGGCCTGCAGTGGAAGCCCCAGAGCCTGTCATGTGACTGCATGAACCCCAAACTTGCTTCCCCTTTTGTCTCCTGCTGCTCACTAATGCTAAGTCCTCTCCCCTAGCAACAGACACACACACGTGCACACACACTCATACACATGCACACTCACATGCACACACACTCACACAAGCACACACTCATACACTCACACACTCACACATTCCTATACACACCCTCATGTGCACTCACACAAGCATGCACTCACTCATATACACTCACACCAGCACACAAAGCACATACACATACACTACACATGCCTGCAGTCACACCCTCATACACACATGCACACACAAGCACATATACTCATACACTCACACATGCATACCCACCCACACACTCATACGCTCACACACACATACACATGCACACTCACACAAGCACACATATACACTCACATAAGCACACACACATACACACAGGCCACAAACACATGCACACACACACAAGCACACAGACTCAAACACATACACATAGACTCATACACACTCATACAAGCACACACATGCATGCACACTCACACAAATGCACGCACAGGCACACCTACTCATACTCACATTCACATGCACAAACTCACACACACTCTCACACTCACACACGCCCCACTCCCAAATCCTAGCCGTGGGACTGCATACATGCTTCCCCTCTGCCTAGATGCCCCTCCGTCTCAGGGTGCACCTCCTCATCCTTTGAGGCCCTATTCAAGGGCTCCTTCCTCCAAGCAGCCTTCTCAATGCCCGCTGGGATACCGAGGCAGAAGAATGATCACGGGGAGCTTGCACCTGCTTTTAAAACACTTATCATCTCATCGAACCCTCACGAGAACTGCAGAGAAGGAAAGCAGGACACAGACAGGTTGAATTACTTGCCTCAAGTCAAAAGGCCTTTTGGTTAGGAGCCCGGGTTTGCACCCAACGCCCCTCCGGAGGCCTGCAGGCTTAATCGCCACATGTGCTGTGGTTTCTCAAATGGATTAGCCCCCTAGGGCTCTTGCAATAACTTCTCATCTGTTAGAGCTTTGACCACACTCTAGAAGGCTTCCTGGATGCCACTACCCATAGGATCAGCCTCTGGAAAGCGAGGAGCATCCCCAGAGTGCCACGGCTCACTCCCTCGGCTCTGCATAATTGTTACCACAAGGCCCTCTTTACTCTGGTGTCCTTCGGAGCTGTTGGAAGAACTGGCTGGAAGACTTCCTTTTCATCAGGATCCACCTCCCCAACTGCTCCCTAGCAAACACCCTCAGTCTCCCCATGCTGGGTGCAGATGTTGTTTTGCTACAAAGTGAGTTTGTCCCCACATAGCTGAACCCTGACATCCTCCCCACTCATCAGCGTCCCATCTCTTCTCTTGCAACGTATCATTCTTTGCAAAGATGACATCTCTGGGCCACACAGTCTGACACAGGGCACGCCTCAGCAACCCAGAGGGTCCTTCTGCAGCCAACTTGCATCCCCGTCGAGATTTAGAAAGGCCCCGAAGTGACTTATGCTCCACACAATGGGGCCGCCCATGGTGATGGACGTGACATTGTTTCATAGCAGACACATGAAAAGATTGCAAAGCAGACCCCCTTCTTCTTGTCTCTGCCTCCTCATTATTTTTATTGATAACATGTGCCTAGCACACGTTATTCTAAGCACATATAATGCATTATCTCATTTAGTTCTCACAACCATCCCATGAGAAAGTGTTATCACTATCCCCACAGTGCAGATGGGGAAACCGAAGCAGTGATCAAAGAACTTGTCATGGACATTCAGAGGAGTGGGGCCAAGTTTCCAGCCTAGAGCACCCAGGCTTCTGCAGGCAGTGCTGGCAAAGATGGTGCCCATGCATGTCTGGGGCAAGGGCTGGCTCCTGCTAGTTGTGGATTAACACTGCCTTGGAAGAAAACGGAAATGCTGCTTTCAAATATTAAAGTCTCTTCTGAATGATCCCAGCCTGCATGTGCAATTAAAGGACAGTTAACATTGATCAGACCTGACGTGCTGCTCCTACCCCCACCCACAAGGGTAGAATCTCTGGGGCTCCCCATGGTCATCTCCAGGAGTGCAGACAGCAGGTCCACTGGCCATCCTCTGGCCCCGCCAGCCTTTTCAGGACAAGCCTCCTCCACCTTCTTGCAGAACTTCCACAATAAAACAAATGTGCAGAGTACAGCAGTTGCTGAGAAGGTAACGTGCCTGGGCCCCGGGCACTTCTGCCTTCCTGGTCCCTCTCCTCCATAAAAACGATTCCCAAGCTTATGTCCAGCAGCACTGGTGTAAAGAGCATATAACCCACAGCCGCGTCCAAATTTGGCATGAATGTGGTTCCTGCAGAGCCCAGGAAGGTGGCCGGGGGTGGATGGGTCTGTTCCAGGAGTGAGCAGGGAACCCCCTCTGACCCACTGACTTCAGAGCTGCTCATGGAAGTTTTGAAATTCAAACTCTTTTTTTATTAAGTATTAAATAATATGTGCTCATGATAGTGCAAAACCAAATGGACCATGACTGAAGGACATAACAGTAGGAAGAAAAAGCCTCCTACCTCCTTCACCCCAACATTACATTTTCCAGAAGTTTCCCACATATACACACACGGTATGTCTGTCTTACATTCCAGCAACGACAGTGGATCCTCCTGTGTGTGCTGGTTTGCACTGGATCCCACTCTACTTGAAAGATAAGATGGACATTCCTGTTCTCTGGTGGATCCACTGGGACCTCTCTCCGTATTAGCTTCCATGGTGTGGAGGAGGTCCTGGCTGTCTTGGTCCCGGGCGCAGTTCCATTTTGGTCCAGGAAATATTTGCATTGAGTGGAGGGGCACAGCTCAGCCCGTGCCAACCTGCTGTGGAGTTTTGCCTCCTCACTTGAGGCTGGGGCTGTGGGCGGTTGGAAACTCATTGCCAGAAGCAGTTCTGCTACGGCAGAGCCTTGTATCTTAGACACGTGCACTGGTGCGTTGGGAGAGTAAATTCCTAGAAGGCCATTGTGAAGTCAAGGGTGCACGTGCTTTTAATTTTGATGGATGTTGTCAGGTTGCTGCACGTCTGAGGAGGCAGCGGATCCTTGACTCTTGGCGCAGTTTCAGTTCTTTTTTCTCGGAGCTTCCTATATTCTTCCTGTCCAATCTTCTCAAGCCCAGAGGCACAGAGCTGGTGAAGATCGAGGCCTCTGGAGCTGGCCTAGGGGGCTGTGAACCCAGCTTCTGTCCTTGCTGACTCTTCCCAGGCCTCTGTGTCCTCGTCTGTAGAACGGGTGAATGACAGTACTGACTTCAGGGGCGGATCTGAGGCCTCGTGAACTCACCTCCCAGCCACCAGCATCCCCAGGTGCACATAGATCAAGGGAGCGAGCTGTGTTCATGGGACATGAGTTTGTTGGACTCTGGAAGGCCTGGCTGTGAGGTCTTGGGTGGCATTGTGCTTGGAGTTATTGAGGGCTGCAGGGGACAAAGTATGGCCCTTCTGAGCAGGCCACCCCTGCTGACCGTCCTCTCCTCTTTTGAAGTCCCAGAGATGAGGTGGCCTGTTTATTACAGACAGGCACACAGGGGCCCAGAGAGGCAAAGTAAATTGCCCAAAGTCACACAGCCCATCTCATTATGGAGGAGATCCATATCTATTATTATTACAATGTTCACTTTTTCATCTGATTTTAAAAGAAATTAAAACATTTTTGGCCAGGTGCAGTGGCTCACGCCTGTAATCCCAGCACTTTGGGAGGCCGAGGTGGGCGGATCTCCTGAGGTCAGGAGTTCAAGACCTGGCCAACGTAGAGAAACGCTGTCTCTACTAAAAATACAAAAATTAGCCAGGCATGGTGGCAGATGCCTGTAATACCAGCTACTCAGGAGGCTGAGTCAGGAGAATCGCTTGAACCCAGGAGGCGGAGGTTGCAGTGAGCCGAGATCATGCCACCCCACTCCAGCCTGGGTAACAGAGCGAGACTCTGTCTCAAAAAAAAAAGAAAGAAAGAAGAAATTAAAACATTTTCATAGGACCCTAAAAGTTTTATGGGCCCTAGGCCCTGTGCTCACTGTGCCAAGTGGGGAAGTTGGCCCTGAGGCTGCACCGGAGTTTGCAGCAGAAGGAACCACAGAGCCCTCTCCTAAGCCTGACACCTGCCTGCCTGCTGTAGGTAGGTCCCATGTCTGCCTCGCTGGAGGGTGGAGCTCACAGTCCACCTCAATCAACCTCAGTGGCTGAAATCACACCACAGGGGTGGACAGGGAAGGGATGAACTCCATGCTGTCCTCCTCCATCTTCTCTGTCCTTAGGTACCCTCGCCCTAAACTCTTTGAGCCCTCAACCAAAGACCAAGGGGTGTCAGCTCATGCAAGTCAATGTCACAAGGAATCAATAACCCATCAGTTCCCAGAATCAGGCTGTGAATTCCAGCAGGGGCTTGGCCAGGCTCCCATTCACCCATCCAACATTCCAGGATTCAGCAACAGTTGGCCACTTTCACGGAGAAAGAAGACGCTACAGAGAATCTGGCACCATGCTGATATTGAAACTACACCGGAGTCCTCCCAGCGCAGCCTCCACTCTGTCCCCAGCATTTCCTGAGCTCTTCTGTGCTCCCAGAATCTGTGAGGAGCACCCCACTTTAGGCAAACATGCTCTTCTTAACAAGTTATGAGTAAAAGCAAATTGATATGAATTCTGTGTGTTCCTGAGACTTCAGTCTCACATTCTGACTTCACGTTCCTCTGACCCGCAGACTCGCTGTCAAGGAGTCAGCGCTGATGCTCTGTAAATCAGCTTTGAACTGCCAAGAGGCCCACACATACGGCCTAAGAGTCCTTCCTGCACATTGAGGAGTCACTTCCAAAATATCCATTCCAGGCCAGATTATAGCCAAACAAGAAGACTACACTTTTATTGCTTATTTTTTTTCACTCCAACAAAATCTTCATTGACATTCTTCAGAGGATGTCTTGATTTTTGCTGGAAAACTTAGAGGAAAATATCAGATTATTACTATCATTTAAGCAGTGGGTTTTTTCCAGGTGTTTTGTGATTTTAAGTAACATTATGGTAAATATGTTTGTAATCAAAACTTGGAGCATGAACATTTTCAAGTTCTTCAGTCATTTTGACAGACTGTTTATATAATAAGCATTCCAACTTAAGACTTCTACTGGTATGCTGTGAGAATGTAAATTCCTCTGTGTTATTGCCAGGTTTAAAAAAATGCCAAAATTCATTTTAGTATTAAAAAATTTATATTTTTTCAATTAGGGAATAAAGGGATGAACTACATCAGAGACAGATGCCCATTGGATCATGAGGAACTAAATCGCCTTGATCTAGATTACTAGATAAAATATACAACACAGTTACATTTGAACTTCGGGTAAGTCATGCTAATTTTTCAGTGAATGTCCCATTATTACACAGAACATACTTCTACTAATATTTTATGTATTGTTCATCTGAAATGTAAATTTAACTGGGTTTCCTGGATTTCTATTTGTTAAATTTGGCAACCCTACCTCAATTCCCATTTGTGAGCATGTCCATTTTGTCTACATTTTCCTTCCACACATTAGCGTAAAACTTCTTACTTTACCATGTATGCGCACTTACTGCATGCTAAGACCATACTCAGCACTTGCTCTGCATTGATGAATTTCTTCCTCGGTAATCCTATATGTCAGTATCATTATAAGTAGTATTAATTTACTTAGAACACAAAAGCATTTATTATCTTAAAAGTTTCTGCAGGCCAAGAAATCTAGAGAGGCTTAGCTGGTTGGCTCTAGCTTGGATCTTTCATGAGGCTGCAGTCCTCCGGTGGTCCACCTGGCACAATGGTGCTGACTGTTGGCAGGAGGCCTAGGGTATATGATCATTCCCATTTTGCAGGCAGAAAAAGCAAGGCTCAGAGAAATTAAGGAACCAACCAGGCCAGCTGGGGTAGAAAACAAAGCTGCCTGACTCTAGACATGCACCCTTAACACCGATTCAGTTTCATTGCAGGTGAAAAGTCTTGGGTATATGATCATTCCCGCTTTACAGATGGAAAAAGTGAGGCTCAGAGAAATTAAGGAATCAACCAGGCCAGCTGGGGTAGAAAACAAAGCCGCCTGACTTTAGACATGAGCCTTAGCACCTATTCAGTTTCATCGCGGGTGAAGACATTTTTCCATGTGCATCACAATGGAAATGGTTGTAATTAGCTACTTTAAAGTGCTAATGTGTGTGACCTTATGTATTACTTCAAGTACAATAAAAACTAAGAGAATATGGTCCATCAGAAATCTGGTAGACCTGGAAAAGAACCATTTGTAATTATCCTATTAATTTATTACATGGTAACAGAAACTTTGAAAAGGCCAGGAAAGAGTTTGTTCCTGTTAGAAGGCTGGGCACATCCCATGCCGTCAGGATTGTGCTCTTAATTTGCTTTTTAATAGATAATTTTTAAAAAAAGCTCCAACACATGCCCTATCAGAACAATTATAAACTCTGAATTTATGGAGTCCACATTACCAAGTGTTGACCGCAAACCCTGCAGGTGCAGAAAATGTGACGTCAGAGGATGATTTAATTGAGGCATCAGGGAAAACAGCACAAATTCTGCTGTTCTGGGCTTTTTTGGTAACTAACCCTGAGCCTCTGGGAGGCTTCCAGGCTGAACACCCATCTCCCTAATCCTTTCAACAAATGGTCTCCTCCCATTCTTCTTCCACGTTTCCCAAAACTCTGAGGGAGAAATGGCTGGGCCTCCGTGACGAGGGTGGGAAATATGTGGTCACTGGAGCAGGTGGTACCACCTGTGGTTGGCTCTAATTCCAGGCCCACAGCTGCTGCCCAGCTGCAGAGACCCAAATCCCAAGGTTTTTTGAGGATTTTCCCACCATCTGGGCTCCGAAATTCCCATGGCCAGAAGCTTTCTTGTGAGCCAAAGTGTCCCACTGCAAATGTTACCAGTGTCCTCAGGGGATCCCTTCACAGCCCCTTCTTTCCCTGAGACATTTCAAATCTCTCCCATGGGGCCCCCACAATTATGTCCCATCTGTCTTCCCGCAATGACTGTCGATCAGAAGAGGAGCTTCCGCCCACCCCCATCCAAGCCTGGATCAAAAAGAGCTTGGGACTCCTCCAATCATGTTCTGTCACCCTTTGCTGTCATCATGGCTTTACTATTCTAATGGAGGGAAAGAAGCATTTTAGAGATCTGAGAAAAGCCCTCTTCCCATCCTTCCATTGTCTTGGTTACTCACCTGTTAGCTATATAACAACCCAGGAACTCAACATAAGACAGGAGATGAGGAAGCAGTTTTCTTCTGAAAGAGACCCCAAAAGGGTGCCTACATTTCTATGCTTTCTTTTCCTCACAGATTCTCTGCCCTTGGAAAAGCTGGGCTTGCATCATTAATTAATTCATTCAACAAACTTTCCCTGAACACAGACTTGGTTCTGGGCTCAATAAGAGCAAACATTTATCAATGCGTCTGGCCCTGTGCCAAGCACTTGACGTGCATTGAATGCTCACAATGACTCCATGAGGAAGGTAACCTTGCTTTCTCCGGGTGGCAAAAGTATTAGAGCTCAGAGAGGCTTAGTTGCTCAAACCACACCTAGAAAACAACTGGTGAAAACCAGAGTTACAGAGCCTGGAGCCCGAGCTCTCACTTGCCGGCCTTCGAGGCTTCCGATAAAACACAAGTGCCCGTGTATGCACATCGATGCCACGCCGCTCCATGTGGTAAAAGAGCATTTTAGCAAGTGTGCATTTTGTATCATTGCCATTTGACATAGATCAAGGTAACATTGATGACATTGTATAGAACAGACAGGATTTGAATATAGCAAAGGAATACTTTCTGTGAGGACTAAACATTTCCTTGTAATATTGAAACAAATAAACGATAGATGTGCTAGTCAGCTGTTACGAAGATATAACTCCAATTCTCCCCCTCTTTCTACATCCACGCCCTTTGTAATGTGATTTTATGGCTCCTGCTATCAACAGGTAGAGTTTATTTCCATGCCCCTTGAAAATCTGGGCTGCTTTTTGACTTGCTTCAAATAATAGAACATACAGGAGCCAGGCCTCAGAGACCCAAGTCTCTGAACGTAACACTTTTTCTCATCCGCTGGGCCCCTCATTCCCACCATGAGGGCAAGCCAGGCTACTCTGCAGATGAGTGACTACGTGGAGCAGAGCCAAGTCACCCCAGCCAAGGCCATGCCAGACCAGCCAGTCCTAGGTCAAGCTATCAGCTGACTGCAGATGCACCAGCTAGCCTAGTCGAGATCAGCCCAGCTCAGCCTGGATGAGCAGAAACACTCAGGTAATGCATAGATTTATGGGGGGTGGTGGGAGGGAAGTTATATTTTAAGCCACTAAATTTTGGGGCGATCTGCTGTAAAGCAATAGCTCACTGACACAAAGCTAACAAAACTTCAAGCATTTTGCTTTCTCTCTTGATTGATCATTTGAATTTAGGCAACACTTGGACCCACATAGAAGAGAACCATATGGCAGCCCAGAGCTGCTTTAGCTCCAGACGCTTCCTAACAGGAACAAAGCTATGGCTTAGGAGCCTTCCAAGCGTTCCTGTGTTTGAGGGCTGAAAGATATAGAATCCATTGGCTCTAAAATACAAAACAAAGCAAAGCAAGGCGAAAACAAAAACAACCTTGCAAAATAAAACTGATAAATGCCTCATTACACGCCTTCAAAACAAAACATTATGTCAGCTAGTCAACTGTGACTCTATTAGTATGTAACCATAAGAGTTGCGTACAATTTTGTGCTCACAAGCAAAATAAATAATCTCTTAATGAAATCAAAACATTTTAAAATCATAAGAAAATTCAAATTATTATGATCTTTGTCGGCTGGGCACGGTGGCTCACGCCTGTAATCCCAGCACTTTAGGAGGCCAAGATGGGTGGATCACTTGAGGTCAGGAGTTTGAGACCAGCCTGGCCAACATGGTGAAACTCCGTCTCTACTAAAATTACAAAAATTGGCCGGGCGTGATGGTACATACCTGTAATTCCAGCTACTCGTGGGGGCTGAGGCAGGAGAATTGCTTGAACCCGGGAGGCAGAGGTTGCAGTGAGCTGAAATCACGCCACTGCACTCCAACCTTGGCAACAGAGCAAGATTCAGTCTAAATGTCTAAATATATATAGATAAAATCTCTCTCTCTATATATAATCTATATAGACTAGTCTATATATACATGTCTCTCTCTCTCTCTCTCTCTCTATATATATATATATATATATAAATCTTTGTCACTTTTACTGAGCCCAATTCCACATAATTTTCCAAGGAAATATGGTAAACATTTTGGAAAATCTTAGTCCTCCGATAATTACCTAGCGTGGGATGCATCTGCATTTTCATGGCATCGACGTGCCATGGCCAGCAACTTCTGAAAATGACTGCGCCCAGGGCCTGCAAAAGTCTTAAAACAGCTCTGGAAAAGCATCTTCTACAGGCTTATCGCACCTGATTGCTGAGAAAATGAGAACTGCGAGTTCCCCTGAGGAGACAATTAGCACTGGTCTGAATCAAGAAACACCAGCATGCCTTTTGATGAACACATGTGGTGGTTCCTAGAGGCTACATCTCCAGACAGGAGAGCCTTGTCAGGTAGCAGGTGTCTACACTGCGCCGATCCAGCAGAAATCTGCTTCCCCTTGGGTCCCGTTGCACTCTGTCAGTCCCTGAGCTCCTGGGCCGATATAGGTCTGTTTGTTTGCTTGCCTTTTCACTAGACTGTGAGTCCCTCAAGGCACGGACCATGTGGTGCTTATCTTCATGTCTTCCTTCACTCAACAAATGTTTATGGAGAGCAATCAAGTGCTAAGTACTTGTCTAAGTACTAAGATTATAGCAGCAAACACAACAGATATCAACTCTATCCTCCCAAGGGAGGGGTAGACAGAGGGGACAAGTTATTTTTTAAAGTGACAAAGTAAGTATGCACAAGATAAACTATTTACAAATTAACCGCGAGGTCTCCAGCCTTGGGCCTTCCTCTCCCTTTGGCTTTGTTTTCTACTGCCTCACCCTCCTCACCACCCCAGAGGATCTCTACACACTGGGCCAGTTCTCCAGACCCTCCGGGAGGTAGAATTGGGGAAAGGAGCTGAGGACAAGAGGCTCTCCAGTAGGATTGTGCAAGACATGGTTACGAAGGTGTCAAGAGAGAGGTGGCAGCAGCTGCAGGGGTGAAGGAAGCAAGCAAGAGAGAAAACGGGAAAATTTTACAAAGCATGGATCATGCTCCCTTCGCAGGATGTGGGAGATTAAGTAGAGCCTCCAAGTTGCCTTTTGGTGCCTGGACTGTGCTTCTGTGTGGCTCTGCTCTGAGACTGGACAGTGGGCGATGGCCTGCCATGCCATCCTGTGATAAATGCTATCAAACACAGAGCCATGAAGAGGCTGGACCCAGACCAGGAGGGGACGGAATCTATGCTAGCCAGGGGATGTGGAGGTAGCAGGGGAGGAAAGAAGAGCATTCTAGGCAGAAAAACAGTCTAATTGAAGGTTACAAGGTGGATAGGAATTCCGGCAGCTGCAAGGAGCCTTGTGTGGCTGGAGTTTCAGGAGCAGTCGGGTGCCATGAGCCTGTAGAGATGAACAAGGGCCAGATTATGGAAGGCCTCATAGCCCTGTGAAGGAGTTACCCTCACTTCGACTTAAGTGCTTGGGAAACAGGAGATTCTTAAGAACTGGCTTTTTTTTTTCTTTTAATGCTGACTTAATATTTACCAAGAGAAAAGGCTCACCCACCACAGTTCTAAACTCGAGTCATATCTAAAGCTGCCCGAACGACTAGGAAGTACCTCTGTTATTAAATCACTTTGGAACATGTCCAATAGCAATTCCAATGCAGGCTGGTGTTTCCTTATCTGAAACTTATACCTATAAGTAGGGCTCCCTGATTCCAGGTCCCAAGGTTAATCAATTAATTACCAGGAAGAAGGTTCCCCTGGTTTTTGATCCTAGCAACCAAGTGAATGCATACTTAAGATATTTAAGGTTGAACTTTTGAACTCCAGATACTCTGACCTCAGGTATGACTGGGATATGGTTGTGATAATAATTTCTTGGGCATCCCTGTCATGATGTCACTCGCTCACTGGCCACTGGCTTGTTGTTGCATTGTGATTTGGAAGGAAGTCTCCTCTGACACTTTCAAAAACAGAATGCAATTTTCCCATTAAATCATCTCTTTCAGCCGGGTGCGGTGGCTCACGCCTGTAATCCCAGCACTTTGGGAGGCCAAGGCAGGCGGATCACTAGGTCAGGAGATTGAGACCATCCTGGCTGACACGGTGAAACTCTGTCTCTACTAAAAATACAAAAAATTAGCCAGGCGTAGTGGCAGGCTACTCGGGAGGCTGAGGCAGGAGAATGGCGTGAACCTGGGAGGTGGAGCTTGCAGTGAGCTGAGATCGTGCCACTGCACTCCAGCCTGGGCGACAAAGCGAGACTCCGTCTCAAAAAAAAAAATCATCTCTTTCCCCTACTTACAACATTAGGCTGTTTGCTGGATCACAGGTTATAGAGAGAAATAAAAGAAGATGTCACCAGGTCTTCTCTAGTGAGAAACATGGATAATGTGAATGGTTGGGAAGAAGTATCTGAATAAGCCTGTTGAGATGCATTTCATATTGGAGGCTGGAAACTGATGGAAACCATCCATGGCTTCTCTTGGAAGAAGCATTTAATCCACGTAATTCTAGACAGGCACAGTGTCCTAATCAAGGCTCTTGGGTTACCAGGTACCTGCCATGGGCCCTTGATGGGTTTTGCTGCTCATTATCCATTTTCCCTTCCTCTGGGAAAAGCATCCAAACTTCCTTTGGGTCCAAAAGCTGAGTATGAGAGCCTAGGCCACTCCTTACACGGTAACCTTCAAGCCCAATGATTAGCTCAGGACGGACACAGTACCCACGCTGGCCCAATCACAATGGAGCCAGCACTTGCATAGGAGTAACTGGGGACAAAGCTCTCTCCCTGCCCTTGGACTTTCTGTTCCATCCCCTGACCTCTGGGCTTGAGTTCAGTCACCAATTGCCAATGATTTAATCAATCAGGCCTAGGTAACAAAACTGCCATAAAGAAGCCTTAAGTAAGTTCAGGGAGCTTCGACATTGGCGAACACGCGGATGTACTGGAGGCTGGAAACCTCCTCTCCCAGTACCTTATTCTCTGCCTGTTTTCCATGGGGCTGTTCCTGGGTCACACTCTTTATAGTAAAGCTGAAGTTGTACACACAGTAGTTCCCTGAGTTCTGAGGATTGTTCTGATGGGTTCTCAAACATGGGGGTATCGCTTAGCTGATGGAATCCCCAAATTTATAGTAGGCTGGGAAGAAATGTGGATCAGCTGGGAACCCCACTTGTGTGGCTGGTGTCTGAAGTAGGGAGAGTCTTGCAGGATTGAGACCTTAGCTTGCTGGCTGTGATGCTAACTCCATGTAGATAAAGTCAGAATTGGGTTCAGTTGTTGGACACTCGGTTGGTGTTGTAGAACTGGATAGCTGGTGTGGGAAACAACATGTATTTGGTGTCAGGAAAAAAAACCCACACCCTCGGTGGCAGACGTGGTGTCGGAGGAAAACAGTGTTACAGGCCAACTTGCGTGAGAAAGTAGTGAGAAGCAAGACCACATGTTCCTGTTTGCTCCTACTCACGCAATGCAAGATGAAAAGGTACTCCAGACAGTAGTGATAGTGGTTATCTGGGGGTGGAGGTGAGGCAGGGTGGACAGGACAGGGAGGGGTCAAGAAGTCCCTACATAGAATGTTTTCATAGTTTCAATTTTTCAATCAAAGAGTTTTACTTGTTCAATGTTTTAATTAAAAATACCTTCTCCATAAAATTATTCTGAGCCTTCATTCCTCACCATCACCTGCCATTAACTAATTATACAGTAGTACAGGTAGGCACAATGTGTTCAGGTGAGGACCGATTTCTAGCTATGTGGCCATAGGCTGGTAACCCCTGTGTGCCCCAGTTTTCCTCATAATCCGTAAAATGAGGACATGAAGAATACAGACATCATGGAATTATGTTGAGGGCTTAAAACGATGGCATGTGCTTTGAACAAATTGGAGACTTATTCGTGTGTGTCCTGGGCTCCTCACACACATCTTGTGCAAGGAGAGATCCTAGGAACCACCATGGATTGACTGACAGTCAGGAACAAGCTTCCCGGAGAAATATCCCCCCTTGATAATCCACAACAGTCTCTAATGACAGCCCCGGGTTTTCAATACTAAACTCAGACTCAAAAATAGGGGAAAAAAGAAAATATCAACATATGCAGGCAAAGGAGAAATGGAGAAAATAGGCACTTTAAGTAAAGTTTAAACAGGCACTCCAGAGATGCCAGAGAACAGTGGAGTGGCAACGTTGGAGGAGAACACTAAGTCTTCCTGAAACAAGTAGGGGAGAGAGGTCCTTCAATTGAAAAGTCAAACCAATTCTAACTGGTATAAATTGAATGGAAAGACCTGCCTGGACACCTTATACTGAAACTGCAGAATGTCTAGGATAAAGAGAAAAACATTAAAGCCACCAGAAATTAACCCATGAAGGAAGAGTGATTGGTCTTAGAGAAAATTTCTAACCAGCAATAACTGACCTCAAAAGACAATGAAGTAACATCCTCCAACTAAGGGGCTACTACTGGCAACTTAAAATTCTATCCCCAGAAAAACTATCACTTACAATTTTCAAAATAAAGATATTTGCAGATAGACAAAGACATAGAAAAGAGAAGAAAAGGTAAAAGAAAGAAATTGAGGCTGGGAGAGTTTAAACCTGGTTTCCCTAAAGGACGTGGTGTCAAATCCAGGTCTCCAGACTCCACAGCCTTTTTTGCTGGGCTTCAGCTGCAGGCAACCTTCACAGGTGAACAGGATCCTGGGCTCAGAAGGGCTTGACGCTCATGGTGGTTTAATGAACCATCTGAAGTTCTTAATCCTTCTAAGCCAGGGGCCCTACAATTTCCATAGCCAATCCTGCTCATAAATCCATAGACTGCCCCTTCATTCCTCCAGCCAGATGCCAGAAAAGCCTGCCATGTCTGGGCCTCAGACTGCCATGGCTCCTGGAAGTCCTTGGCTGTCCTCCTCTGCTTGGGGCCTCCGTGGCACCTGAGCGGGCTCCTGGACTCCAGGTCCTGTTAGTGCCTCCAGTGAATACTGCAGCTCCTGCTGTGTGCTGCCCCACATCCCGCAGGAAAAAACCCAACTCTCTCAATCCATCAAAGTCAAAACTCTCTAAAATGACTTTAATTAAAACAAGAGGCTCCCGGGTTTTCTCAGATCAGGTAGCCATCAAACCTACTCCTCTTCTTGAATTTCTCTTTGCTCTCTGGCTGGGCCTGTCTTGGTCCAATTCCCTGCCTCCGATGGTCTCTGATTCTTTATTCAAAAGGCAGGTGGAGAAGGTAGGAAAGGAAGTAAGAAAGAAAATGAAGGAAACCCCACTCCTTCGGAACATCCCCAATCCCCAGAGATGTCTTACAAGCTTTAAAAACTTGCAGGTGTGATCACTGCTGCCTCTGGTTATCAAGAACTCAGCAGCCACACCCTCTCCCTAGAATCCTGAGCCCCCCAGCAGTGCCCTCTCCTGGAATCCAGCTCCCTTGCAGTATCCCCTCCCTAGAACCCTGAGCTCCCCTGCAGTGTCTCCCTAGAGTCCTGAGCCCCCCAGCAGTGCCCTCTCTCTAGAATCCTGGGCTGCACAGCCATCTCTGGCAGGGCCACAAGGAAGCCTCCCCATTGCTAGGAAGGCACAATGGTCTGGAGGAAGAACCAGCACTCTCCCCAGGTTTCTCTCTTCCTGACTGCTGTGAATGTTTTGTCTTCTTGGAACGGTCCCCAAACCCCACTTCTTCCTTAATATTCAGGCAGCCCCTCATCTAGCTCCATAACTGACTTTAGATGGATTCCACTTCCCAAACCACAACTTCTTCCCGTCCTCTCCAGAAGTCCATGAAAAGTCGACGAGCAACCACGCACATAAAGACAGTGATGAAAAAAATCCACAAATCAGAGCAAACTTTAGATTTTTTATTAGGCTTTTGGCAGTACTTTCTGAGTGTTTGAGCAATGAATGAGTTTCTCGCTGATACCATCTTGCCATGGTGCCAAACAGCACATATGCATTTTAAAAATGTAATTCAAGCTCTAAGGAATATGAGTTTGGATTCAGAATGCAATTTAAAATACCTACCTATCTATTCGTATATACAGTGACTACTTGGAACAGATCCACATAAAAGAGTTGGAGTAGAGAACAGTTTCACAATAAATAATCGCTTCTCTAAACTGTACAAAATTCTACCAGCAAATCAGCCACTTTCATTTCCTCAAGATAGGTCATCATTTTTATACCTGTAATAACTTATGAAATATGCATAGAGAATTTAACATTTGGTCAAGGCCAATGCTCTGTCATACACCATCTTAAATGTCTCCATACAGGGCCCTGGACACCCAACTCAAATGCCATTTCTTATCTCTCTATGGCCGGGTGGGGAGATGGGTGGCCTCTCCCCTGCACAGGCGACTTTACATGGCAGGGCCACATTTCCACACTCATGGTAAGCTCAGCGCGGCGGGAAGAGAGCAGCTGAAAGAGATTTTGAACTGTCAGGCGGTACAATTCCCAGTTGTTGCCAATTTATATAGATAAACAGGAATTTACATAATTTACAAAGAATTTGTGTTCATGACTTATTTTGAAGCCATTCCCCAAAGATCCACATTTATTCATGAAAGCAAATATTCAACCTAATAGCCTTGAGCTGGGGCTGTCTTTATAGTCGGCTTCCTGCAAACAAGGCCTGGGAACTCCATTGTGTAGCGTCCTGGTGTCTATACAGAATACAGAGGGTCAGTCACTGAATAGGAACAAGCTCCGTATTGCAGATACTTTCTCCTTTTCTTGTCACAAACATCAAGGATCCTTTTTTCTTCTTCCTTCATTCTTTTGAGATACATTCTTTTGGTGGGTATCAAGCACAGATGAAAATTTCTCTGACAAAATCCCATAAGCTTCAAATTCATAAACTCCTGTAGAGCTATGATCTGTGTCTAAAGCTGATGCCTCGTGGCCCTCACTGACATACACCATGCAGCCTATTCTAGGCAAGGATATGAAAGTCGCATGCTTCTGTTGCACGGGCATTTTGCATTTATTTCAAGATGGACACGTGTTTACATTTGCAAAGAGTTAGCTTGGAGTCCACTTATTCTCCAAGAGAAGTCATGTCAAAAGCCAGTAAGTGGCTTTCCAACTTGCCAAACCTCTCCAAAAACAATTTCCTGCATGAAACCGGAGCTGCGGGCGTCATGCTCTGGGGCACATCTGGGATCATTTTACCCATTAGGAAAACTGGGGTCATTTGGATTTGGGCATTCTTGCAGTGGGGGGTATTAAGTGGGGACTCTTTGGGTGGGTGTTCTGCCCCAGGCAAATTCACTCCTTGTCCGTAAAGAGGTGGAAATCTGAACTGTGTGTGAGCAATGACAGAAGCCTCCCAAGACCAGGATGCTTCAGGCCTGTCCTCCTAAGGGGCTCCTTCCTCAAAGAGGCAGCGGGGGCAGGTAGATGGAGCAAGGGCGAGTCCACTGCCGGGCACGAGCTTTGGATGGTGGAGGTCTAAAGCCTGCTTGCTTTGTCTGTCCTTGACTTCAACCTATCTTGGGGAAAGGGGGCAAAAGAAAAAAAGAAAGGTATGTTATGAAAGCATAGCTCTGTAACTTTGTGAAGCTGAAAAAGGGAACGTCTTCTTACTGCCTCTCCAGGCTGCTCCCTGATTGGAACCGTACGTACCCTCTTCCCAGTGCTTCTCAGCAATTTCCGAGCCTACCACCAGACTGGAAAAGTGTGAAAAGAACAACACCAGCAGACAAGGCTGCTGGGAGCCCTCCCGCAGCCGGGCTCCATCTTTGATTATCACAAGCTAAGGATGGTGGCAGCTTCCACTCTGAGAATGCAAATCTGGGAATTACTAACTTGAATCTTGCAAGAAAGCAAGAACATTGGCTTAATAAGAAACTTTTTCTTCCCAAGCAAAGCTTCTTACTAGAGCTTTACATGAGTCATAGAGACCTGAAAGAACCACTTTTCCAGGCCCTGCTGGGACACCTGCACCACCAATCGCATCTTTTGAACATGTGACACAGAACAGTAATAATCACCACAACAGCAAAAGGATCTGTGTGCTTCTCCTGTATAGGGCTCCCTTCTGGCTGTTCCCTGAGCACACTCTGGGGCCTTTGTACTCACTGGTTCCCCTGCCTGAAATCCCTTTCCCTCACTCATCCCTATGGCTCCTCCCAGCCTTCCTTCAGGTCACCTGGTCAGAAAGAGGAGGCCGCGTCAACCCAATCTCAAGCTGCAATCACCCCACGCTTCCTACCCCTGCCGTGTCTTTTGTTATTCTTTGCAATCTCACTTTATATTGTACATGTTTGCTGTCTGCATCCCCCACTAGTTAAGCTCCATAACCTTGTTCCTGCTGTGTCCCCAACATCGAGAACCGTGCCCAGCCCACAGCAGGTGCCCAACAAGTCTTTGCTGAACGAATGCATAAGTGAATGAATAAATGATGCAATGGATGGATGGGTTTAATTACATCCCGCCCTCACTGAGAGGAGCTTTGGTTTGGGGTGAGGAAGAGAAAAAGAGGAAAAAGAATGAAGAGGCAAAGTGGGACCATCTGGGTCTGACTCATGCTCTCCCGGGCTCTGTCTCTTCCGCCTCGGCCCTCCTCCTCCCGCTCCATTTTTATTATGGATGCTGACAGATCCCTCTCTGGACTAGACTAGAAGCGATCTGCCACCAATTTGGAAAGCCTCCTGTATACTGAGCATGGTTTCATCTTCCCTTGATCAGTCTCTGTAGAAACCCAAGCCACCTCCAGGCTATTATTATGAACATAAATTACCATCCCGTTGCAGATGTGCTGCTGAGTCATTAATAACGACTTCTGATTGATAGAACGACAAATAAGCCCAGTTTGACTACAGGAACATCAGGATCTCTCATACAAAAAAGACAAGTGGGTTAAAAAAATAATAAAATGAACTGGAGAACCAAGGGACCCTGCTGTCAAGCTGCTGTCATTCACCTCGACCCGGAATCAGCTGCTGAAAAGAAGAAATGATTTTTTGGGGAGAAAGAGCACATGTTGCTAAGGAAGCAGAGGCAAAGTGTGGGCCTAGGCAGGGCAGCCTGCGGGGCCTCTGAGAGTGGTGGTTGGCTAGCTTTGTCCAGGCCAGTGAAATCCAGGCAGGACATCACTGCCCAGAGCCACAAGGGATGCAAGGGCTGGCTCCTAGGACACAGAGCAGGGTGGCCAGGGCCAGGTAAGTGACAGCAGCTGTCCACAGCTTCAGCCTGCTCTGCCCCCAGAAACGGTCCACCAAAGACACCACTGCCTGTGGGTGTAGCATCCCATGAGATCTGGGGTTCCCACTGGGCCAGACCAGATGCCATCCCCTCAAAACACCATCCACCCACCCCCGAAGGAATGACACATCGCATCTTCACCTCCTTTGACACAGGCCTCTGTTGGCACCTCTCACCTTCCCTTCCTCTTCTTTGTCTGTTTTTTCTGCCGTCCTTGAATTGCTGTGGGGAGAGAGCTGGTTTTAGTGAATCAACCTGCCTTTCCCTGTGGCTGGTTTTTCGGTGTCAAATTATGACTGCCTCTTCCCCACCAGTGAGCACATTAGTGCGTTCCCCAAGGACCGCGTCTCAGGCACAGTTTCTGAAGGCTGAGCGCTCGGTGGGTGGATTTCTACCAAAGTACAGAATATACTCACCACTCAGTTATTCATTGGATGTTTAAACGCCCAGAAGGAGGGAAAAACCATGCAGTTCACACTGGGTTTTGCAGATGGCAGATCGTGGGGTCCTGAGCGCTACCGTCTGCCTTGTTGGGGTGTTGGGAGCTCACCCCTGCCTACGTCTCTTTTGTGTGCATCCGGGCAGCTCACCTACACCTGCTCCAGGAAGGGTTTTGAAAGGGCTGATCTGCCTGACCGGCTTCATGAATCTTGGCCCAAAGTTAAGAAAAAGAGGAGTAAGGAGTATTAACAGGAATACCTGTTAAGTGAATAACAGCTCAAAGCCCCTGGGTCAAACATGGAGTCTGCCTGTTGGTCCCATTCAACGTGATCTACAAGCTTCCCTAAAGCAGCCAGGACAGACCACAGGGTCTCAAACTTGGGGGCCCCCAGGGGCTACAAAGTAAGATAAATTAGTGACACAGGTAAATGGATATTGCACGTCCTACTCAAACATGAGATGCCCCCGCTCAGTTCCAGCTGAGAGCGGCCAAAGAGGAGAGAGTCTCTGAGACCAGATGGTCCTACGTGCTGGGTTTTTGTTTTTGGTGTTGTTTTCCCCAACAAGCCTTTTGCACTTTTATGGGCTATTTTCGAGAAGACTAAAAACATGCATTTGGCAGGGGTTAATTCTTCAACCTTTTAAGTGTGGCAACTTATTCAGATTTTCACAAACTGCTGTACAGGCCAGAAAAACATGTCTGGAAACCAGATGCAGCTATGGCCACTGTGAAGCCTCTTTCCAAAGGGCAGCAAGCAGGTGGGCACGCTGTATCTCCTGCCCTCCTGATGCTGAGGACCTGGGTCTTTTCTGGGCTCAGCACCTCCTTTCTCTGGCCCACAAGATGACAGTGGGTCAGGATATGACTGAACCATCCTAGACCCTCCTTTGAGAAGCCCCTGGCCTGGCCCTGCCAAGGGTTGATGCCTATCTGCAAATGAGTGAAACTGGAGGAGGGTCATACCTGCTGACGTCCAGAGTTTGGGTGCAAAAGTGCAGGCAGGCCTTGTCATATCTCCCCACACAAGCGCAGCGCGAGTGTGGTCGATGCGAAAGCTGCAGGTTCCCTGGAAGCAGCCCCGCAGACCTCTTGCCCCGGAAGCTTCCTCTGTAGTTGGACAGTCCATAGGGCACAGTCTGTCTGCAAAGCACAGGGTAATGTTAGGCAAGCACACGCAGGCCTCCCTGCTCAGGGCCCCCAAGGGTGTGGAGCGAGAACTGCTGCTTGGCTGAAAAGGTCTCAGAAACTGGTGTTCACACCCTCCCTGCTACAGCTCTGGGTCTTAGGAAGGTTCTGGAGTGAACTGTGCACTCCCTGCCCTCCGCAACTCCCAGGAAGAGAGTTGGGGCTGAGGGCATGGAAGGACATGGAGGGTCTGGGTAGCTGGGCAGCAGCCAGCCCTCTCAGAGTCCAGCAGGCGTCTGGGCATGTGTGCCTGCACTTGTGAGGCCCTTAGCCTCACCCAAGGCACCGGCTGCAGGTGTGGCCTGAACGCCCCAGGGCTCGGCACTCTGTGAACATGGGTGGGCTTTCATTCTCTTCAAGACCAAACCATGGCTGGCCTAGCTCCTCTGGGCCGGGTTCTGCTCCTCGGCTCTGGAAGTACCATCTGGGCCTCCACCTCTCTTCATGGAAAGCCGAGAAATAATTAAAAACAACCATAGCACCCTTTCCAGAGGCTTTTCTTCCTATGCCAAGGGCATGTGGGGCAACCTACATGCTGGTCCAGGTCTTTGCCCTGATCAGACCACCTGCCTACCCCACAGCCTGAGGCCAGAACTGGGCCTCGAACTGAGTTTCTTCTGTGTGCACAGCAGGCCTTGCAGTTTGTGCTAATGAGAAGACGGCAAATGCATTTACAGTCATTAGAGATGCATCCTGGCCTCTGAAAGTTGCTTCCTCATCAGAAGGAACACTCCATGCCCTCAGAGAGGCGGGCGAGGGCCCAGCCATGCAGCTGAGGGTGGAGCCAGCCTCAGAAGAGCCACGTTATGAAGAAGGCTTGAAAGTGTTTACCAATTTCATTTATGGTTAGTGTTGGCAGGAGGAGTGTAATGGAGTGGCTCAGAGCAAAACCCATGAAACCTGGTTGTAATGAGTGTGCACATCCAAATCATCACTCCCCAGAGAAGAAGGGGGCGCCTGCCAGGCAGTTCAGCGGGAAGAAGTTAAAAGCAGATTCTTAACTTACTAGCATGATTTGAGGGACAAATTACTAATAGCTAGAAGAAACATGTGGCCAAATCCACTTTTTCAATAAATCTTGGTTTTCTCACTAGTCCCCAAAGATTAACCACCTTGGTTTTCATGAACCCCGCTTTGTAGTACCAATTATCCACTTCAAAGGGAGTCCTGACATCCCCTCTGCATTTTCTTTTTTCTTTTTTCTTTTTTTTTTTTTTTGAGACGGAGTCTTGCTCTTGTTGCCCAGGCTGGAGTGCAATGGCACAGATCTCGGCTCACTGCAACCTCCGCCTCCCTGATTCAAGCAATTCTCCTGCCTTAGCCTTCCGAGTAGCTGGGACTACAGACACGTGCCACCGTGCCCAGCTAATTATTATTGTTATTATTTGTATTTTTAATAGAGATGGGGTCTCACCGTGTTAGCCAGGATGGTCTGCATCTCCTGACCTTGTGATCTGCCCACCTCAGCCTCCCAAAGTGCTAGATTACAGGTGTTAGCCACTGCACCCAGCCCCACTCTGCATTTTCAAAATAGAATCAAATTGAATTTCTTTTCATTTGAATCACACACCATAAAGCCTTTTTGAGGCGGTGAGGGCAAACTGGGCAAGGGCGCCTCACAGTCTCCCTGCTGGGTTGGACACAAGAGCCTAAAACTGACCCCGCCCTGTTTTTCAACTCTTGTTCTCCCCACTAACTCCTTCCCACCCAAGTTCCTCGAGAAACAGAGGTGGTGGGTTCCCTCCAGGCAGAGACAGGCTCCACTGATGAGCCATCTGTGCTCAGGAAATGGAGACAGAGGGCAGGATGCAGCCCTCTACTGAGCCCGTTTTTTCTCAGGAATGGGAAATGGGGGTACGGGGTGCAGCAAGACAATGTAGACATTGTTTTGAGGCAGGGTTTGGCTAAAGGTGTATTTTTCCAGTAATAGGGCCACATTGAATCTCTAAGTGTTGACATTAAATCCAGCCCCCCATTTCTCGGTGAAAATTACACACAAGGAATAACAACGCTCCCATTTCTCCATCAACAGTGAGACCTGCAATTTTGAAATTGCTATCAGCTGATTATGCATTTACACACGTAGAGCCACTCAACTTTAGCAAAAACACTCTAAAGTGTTTTAAGTAAGGAAACAAGGCAACGTGGTATTTGTTAATAAAGACAGGCTTAGCACTTCCCCAGCCGCCAAGCGCAGCAAAGTGCTGGTATGCAAATGAAACCTGGCAGTTTCAGAGAATGTTTAGAGAGGCAGGGCCCCCTCCCCTCCTCCACAGCCTTGAGGCACACAAACCCCTCCACCAAGGCCTGGGCCTTCCAGGTGTGCATCCTGCTGGCTCACCTGTGCGGAGGTGAGGGAAGCTGATGGCCCAGCAAGGCCTGCCCCTGACATTGTAGAGTCTGGAACAAGAGTTCACAATGGAGGCCCACCTCCCACAGGGCTAATCATTTAAAGGTTTCCATCGATCTGATAAGCCCTTAAACGAAAAAGTGTTATCTCCTGTATCTGGACAACTGTGGCTTCCAAACACCTTGCAGGTCCAGCCTTTAATTTAGAATCCTGGGCTCCTGGCCATTCCATATTGGAATGTGGTGGAGACCCAGCACCTTCTCTGCCATCCTGCTCCATCCCACACCAGCGCTGGCTTCAAGCACTCCCCGTGGATGCCCCAGGCTGCTTCCCTGTAAGCAGCTGTCACCCTGCAGGCCTGCAGATATGTACCCGGAGCCCTGCTCATCCCCAAGTGTCAGGCCCTGGAGGATAGCTGTGCAGGCCCTGGAAGTGGTCTTGGGGGATGTGTGAGTAGGGAATTCCAGCCCCTGATTACCTGGAACATGGTCTTGAAGAGGGTGCATTTGGCTTTCAGTCCCAGACTCTTGCAGTGGGGTGGGAGGCATGGCCAGAGTGGTGTCAGAGGCAGTCCTCTAACCCACAGGGCCCAGAGTTGCGGTGTTCCTTACCCAAGTCTAAAGGCAGATTACCGGATCCTCAAAAGAGAGGGCAGGTCTTTTACTTCTTTTTTACCCACCATGGGCCTCACACAAGGCCAGGCGAACAGATTATTGATTGAGAACTGATAGTTCATGGTGAGATCATTCTAGTCTGGCAAGACTGGATTATTTTCACCCTAAAGAGTTCAATAACCACAAAAATCACTGAAAGAATCTCCAACATTTTTAAGCATCCACTATATACGTAGTATCAATGTAAATGTCATAGGGACACAGAAAGGCGTATCCCTATGTGTCCATGCCTTCAGGAGTTATATGCTGTTGGACTACGAAAACAGGTAAAGGAAAAAGGCCAGTAGGTACAGGTATGTGCAAGGTACACACAGAGACACATGACCTAGTAATACTGTTCTTATGTTACATGATGATCACTTCACCCTCTCAACAACTTCCTGGTCGACAAAAGGGTGGTCGGACAAAGCAAAGGAGACACTGCATGGAAAATACTTAGCAAAGTGCCGTAAGTAAACAGCAGCTACTATTGTTATTTATCTGGTCTGGGAGGTCAAGTGAGTTGTATCAGAAAAGTTCCATCTACTAAGCCTGGCATTTGAGATGTTTGACTTAGCAATAAAAAAGGGTAATAAGGAACCCAAGGCCACAGGTCACCTCATTCGACACCACCTTCTTACCGAGGTCTGACGCCAGATTACCAGCTCATGAGCGCTTCTATTTCAGTTGTGATAACGTACTCATATCTCATGAGCCTTTATATTTCATTTTTGTACTGCTTCGTCACTGGCTGTTTACTGAATAGTGAACAGGAAAGACCTAACAGTGGACCATGAACGTGAAATGAAATTGGCCGAGAACCTTTGATCAGCATGCCCTGCCCAGTGGTTGGGGCCTACTGCTCTGTAATACAATGGAGTTTTCAGAATACAATCCTTTATACAAGTAGGCAGCTCTTCCATCTGTTCATGTCTCAGTTATAACACAGAGCTCCATGCAAAAGAAAAGCAGGTGAGAAGATTAATCTAAATACCCTTAGAAAAACCAAAATACCCTCCAGCACCCCTACATATGCAATCTCTGGTGTTGTGTGTGTTCATCTAATAAATTATCACTCAACTTATGTATTCAGAACATTCATTATTTGATTGGTGACATCAGAGTCTTATTTATCAAAAGTTTCTTATTTGTCACATTTTTCCAAACATCATATCTAAGTATTATTAAATATTAAATTCCCAAATCTCCCATATTCATTCTTCATCTGCAACACCACACTGAAAATGCTTTATTTCTCTCTACAAGAAGTTTCTGAATAAGGAAAGCTGACTTTTGTTTTAAAGATTCTGTTTTTAAGTTCCGTGTTGCCTTTTCATAAATGAATTAATACTCTCCATCTTTCTGATCAGGAACCTGGCCTGTATATCTGAAGCTTTTAAAGAAGAGACACAGGTATTCCCACTGACCAGATTCTAAATTCTTAGGAAAGCTTATCAAACTGTCATTCCCTATTGAAAACCCAGTTTTTATTCCACCCACCACAACTGAATAGCATTCAACAAATATTTGCCAACTGCTTTTCAACATGCAGGTGCTGGACTAGACTCCGGGTGAAACTTATGAAAAGACAGACAAGGGGCGGGGCCCTGCACACATACACTTTTAATCCAGTACTGAGGTTAGCAAATTGGCATTTTTGTCAGCTTTTTACAGTCAACAGTGTTTTGTTTTTGGTTTTGTTTTGAGACAGAGTTTCACTCTGTCGCCAGGCTGGAGTGCACTGGCGCAATCTTGGCTCACTGCAACCTCTGCCTCCTGGGTTTAAGCGATTCTCGTGCCTTAGCCTCCCAAGTAGTTGGGACTACAGGCACATACCACCACACCCAGCTAATTTTTTTGTATTTTTAGTAGAGACAGGGTTTCACCATGTTGGCCAGGATGGTCTCAGTCTCTTGATCTCGTGATCCGCCCCCCTCAGCCTCCCAAAATACTGGGATTACAGGCGTGAACCATAGTGTTTTTTGTTAAATCTGGAAATTTCACGTAAACATCCCAATTTCCAGCTTTTCTTGAAAATTGGAAGTTGTGCTAATACCAACCTCATATTCCAGCATGGCAGCCAGGTAATGATGTCAGAGACTGGGCGTAAGCCCTTCATTCTGCCCCAGTCCCCACCATTTTCAGTAGTTTTATACCTGGCCCCATTCACTCATCTTTTTTATGTGTCTGGCCCTCAGGAGCATCTGAGTTTACAACTCCTAGTCTAGTGGTTTATTTCATAAAGCGAAGGCAGACAGGTCAGATGACACATGAACAAAATTAGTACCTGATACTATTTTCCTCTTTACAAATAGAGGTGTTGTTTCATTTAAATAGAGGTATTGTTTTCATTTAAAAAGCCCAGCTGGTGACTTGAGTGTCTCCCCAACAAATAGAACATGTTCATGTCACACTTACGATACATGTCAAGTTGATGATTTACTTCCTCGGTTCACATTTTTCCTTCTGAACTGGGAAAGCAGAGGCAATATTGCCTTTTGGCCCAGGGGACATATTGTACAGAAAGCGTGGCTCTGTGACTTGTCCTGTGGCCAGGAGGAGGAGAAACAACTGTTTCCCACTGGCAGACAGTCAGGAGGCAGACCCCAGCTGCCAGGCACCAGCAGTCATTGGACACCACCTCCTGCCATTCCCTGGAGAAACAACTTCTAGACCCTTGCATGCTTTCTAACTACAGCTCGATTTCAGATTTTATTACATTCCCTAGAAGGCATCCCTCATCAACTCTCCCAAGCTTAGAAATGTCTGCCTGGGCAGGGAGAAAAGTGTCAATCACCTTTATTTACCATCCGTAATCTGAACCAGTTAGAACGTGGCTCTAATGAGTAAGACAGGGTGAAATAGGAAGATTAATCCAAATATCCTTAGAAAAAACGAAATGCCCTCCAGCACACCTACATATGCAATTTCTGGTGTGGAAGTGGCTGACTATTCAAAGGTCCATGACAGGGACCCTCTGCTTCAGCGAACATCCAGCAGATACTGCTACGCACGAACACATGGAGACAAAGGGGAGGGACAGGACCAGGAACAGGGGCACCTGCACTCCAAGGACTGAGAAGCAGGGAATTCTCTGCAGCCGGAGGCCAGCATTGGTTATTTTTGTCTCCTAGGATCCAGTCTGCCATCTTTTCTTTGGAGAATTATCCCCCTCCCATTGTGTGAGGTCCCTGGGGGGCAATCAGTCGATGGGCCTCACCTACCTCTGCCTGAGGACTGGTCAGGAGACCTAAACTGGGCCAATCTGACTCCCTCTCTCCCGAGACTCCTGAGAGGGGAAACTCGAGATCAGAAAATACTCTGGAGCTATGATTTGCCAAGCAGCCCCACCCCCCACTTGTCCACTTGGTACACCCCTAGACCCCCAATCCTGTCCTAGCACCCCTCCTTTCAGAGCCTAGGGTTTCTTCTCGCCTCCAGTCTGTGGGCTTTCCGGCATCCTTCCAATAAACTCCTCCTGTGCTTTGCCAGCTAGACTACGTTTCTGTTGCTTGTGACCAGTGAACTCTGGCTGACCCTGGACCTCACTTTCATGAGATGGCAACCACGGCCTCTTGGGTGTAAGAGGAAGGCTTGTAGTCTCCCCAGCTGTTGAGGACAAGCAAAAATTTTCTTCACTGCAACAACACACAAAAAGGCATGTTCAGAATCAGGACAAACCCAGCACAGTCAGCTGACTGAAGTCCTTTCCCCCAGGTGTGCGCACTGTGAAATGTCTGCCCTCCACAGGTGGAAGCAGGCTATGCGCCTCCTTTCCCCTAGGTATGCCCACTGCCCACTGTCTGTCCTTCAGCAGGTGGAGGCAGGTATGCGATCCCTTCCTTCCAGGAGGCTCGGAGCCCACCCCCGGACACTCATTTGACCACCTCAGAAGTTTTGTCCTCTACTGAACTTATTCCTTGCCCACTCATCAAATGCTTATGAAAGTCTGCTGTGGGCCAGGTCTTATGCCAGACAGCCCATGGGCTGCTCTTCCAACCTCCAGGAAAGAAAATAGGCCAGGAAACATAGCTCCTCAGTGACCTCATTATACAAGCAGAGAACACACACGGGCGCTTTCTGGTTCTAAAGAATATTATACAAAGCTTATGCTTCCTAAACATCAGAACAGTGAACCGGCAATTCATAGCTTTACTTCTGCTGCAGAAAATTCTCACGGTTTAAAGTTGGGAGGACCCAAGGCAGACCATTCATCCCACCACCCCACAAGATGGGAAGTCCATCTCCTGCAGCCCACGGAAAGAGCCCATGATTCTAGAATATTTGGAAATATCAAAAACAGTAAGCAATGTGCTGTGGGTTAATTGTCGCCTTTTTAAAAAATACACTCTCTCCCCCTCTTTTCCCCCTCAAAAAATCTTTGGAATTATCCAGGACTTGGCTGTTTGAGAATTTTAACAGTATCACCTACATTTTCAAAAAGAATACTGAGCATTGACCCCTACCAATCAGACCTAAGAATGAGGGTCAGTCCTTTGTTTCATTTAAGAGACGGTGTCTGGCCCAGGCACAACCCACTGGCTCAGCAACAGCAAGACCTTGTCCAGCCGGAGCCACTGGTTGTGTCTGCCCCATTCACCTCTCCGTCCAGGGCAGCTGACACCATGTCTGGCTCAAAATCAGGTCCCAATGGCTCAAAATCAGGTCCCAATATCTCAAAAATAAATACCTGTTAAATGAATGAATGACTAAGATCCAAATCAGCCATCACTTCACGGCCCTACCCAGTGTCCCAAACATATGACGTTCTTGGCTGACTCAATGGATCTCTACTTATTTTGTTCTTAATCAGCCAGTCTTTGAGGGGTTTTCCTAGAAAACCTTCTAGATTACTTGTGGCCTCTAGATTACTTGAAGTGGAAGAATTATGTCTTGGCAATAACTCCTGCAGGCCACATCAGCACCTTGGTGAACAAACTAGGCTGCATTGATGGGTAAGGTAGCAGAGGCAAAACAGAGGCTTTACTAGGCTGGCAGACCCAGGCTTCTAGTCCCAAGGATGACTCATTCACAGGAAAGGTGGGCACCTTCCCTCTGGACCTGAGAAACAAAAGGGTTGGCTGGGTCTCTCCAGGGTCCCTCTGGCTCCAAACTCCACTCAGATATTTCCAAAGGCCCTCACCATCCCTTGAATATCCTTAAACAGCACAATCACTGGAGAAGGTCTTAGACCTTTGCCCCAGCACTAACACCAAACTCAAAGTGTGGTGCTCCACCCCACCCCAGATAAGTGGTTCCCAGGATCTCATCAACTGTATTTAGAAAGCTTTAGCCCAAACTGTTTACACTCTTCCATGGCCTATTACCATAAGGCTGAGATTAAAAAGAATCTCAGAGTCACAGAATTTACCATCCCTTCAGCTCATTGGACCGCAGACATATTCCTCCCCTAACACAGGCACCCGCACACTTAAGGATATTTGGAGGAAGCACCAGGGGGTCAAAGGAAAGGAGAACAACAGAAAAATGACTCTGTTTTTGTTGTGTGGTGTGGGATTTTCAAGACTTATGGTTAAAAAAAAAAATTAGAGAAACAAACTCCTCCAAAACGTGGGGAATTAAGCTGTCTATGGAATCCTACAGATTAGCAGGTTTCCCTCCATCTGGTACAACCCAAATGCATCAAATGAGTTAGGCTAGAGTTTCTCTCCCCAGCCCCCAGTGACCCTGCTGAATTCCAGGCCGAATGTAGGCATGAGAAATCCGTGGCTGCCTGGCCCAGCCTCATTATAACTTTATGCAAAGCTGCAGACAGACAGGGCTCAAAATAGTTCCCAGCAGTGGAAAGAGAAGAAGGAAAACAGGGAGCAAGTGTTTTCGTAAGGATGGGGGTATGTGCAGAGGGATTAAAAAAATGCCAACACCATCATACATGCCTTTGAATAAAGAAAGCAAGAGAAGACACCCTTGCTAATTTTCAGGAGATACCAGGTTAAGGATGGAAAAAATCTTCATGAGCAAGACTTATGCTCATCATCACAATGACTGTAAAGATACACTCATCTTCCACCCAACCTAATTGTCTGTGTCCTTGCGTAATGTCCTTTTGGTAGCTCTGTCAGAGGTGTTCAAACCACAGCAACTCCATCTTGAATAGGGGCTCGGTAAAATGAGGCTGAGACCTACTGGGCTGCATGGCCAGAAGGTGAGGCATTCTTAGTCACTGGATGAGACAGGAGGTCCCCACAAGACATTGGTCACAAAGACTCCCACTAATAAAACAGGAGGTGGAAAAAAAAAAAAAGATGGCCAAAATCCACCAAAACCAAGATGGCAACCGAAGTGACCTCCTGTTGTCCTCACTGCTCATTATACGCTAATTATAATGCATCAGCTGCTAAAAGACACTCCCACCAGTGCCATGACAGTTTACAAATGGCATGGCAACATCAGGAAGTTACCCTATAAGGCCTAAAAGGGGGAACCCTCAGTTCCAGAAATTCATGAATAACCCACCCTTTGTTTAGCACATGATCGAAAAATAACTGTAAGTTTACTCAATCAAGGAGCCCATAGCACTGCTCTACGCAGCAGCCATTCTTTTGTTTCTTTACTTCTCTAATAAATTTGCTTTTGCTTTACTCTATGGACTTGCCTTGAATTCTTTCTTGCTTGAGGTGCAAGAACCCTCTCTTGGGGTCTAGATCGGGACCCCTTTCCAGTAATAGCTCCAACAGATTTATCACTTACCTGAAACTACTGAGTCTGTATTAGAGACACAGGCTTTATCCTCAAACAAGATGCCAGGACTGAGATTAAGGTGAGGCAGGTGAGTAAGTGCAGCAAGCTCAGGACTGGATCCTGCCTTTATTAAAAATAATATTCGGTCAATTATGAATTTTTTGCACTCATTTTGGCTTTCTGAAACAGTGCATGACATTTTACTTGTTTTTTCCTACTGAGTTTTTGGTGCCTCCTGAAAGTTTGTACGTGAGGGAGTGCCTCACTCGCCCCAGTCTATTCCCAGCCCTGCAAGAGACCCATGGAAATCAGATTTCCAAAAATCCAGAAAAGTTACATGGACCTCTCCTGTCTCATGCAGTTGCTTCTGACTCTCGGCAGAGCTATTTTACACTCCGCAAGCCATGGGGCAAAACTGTCCACCAGCGGCCAGTCATGTCATTGGCCATGTCTGTTAGCACCTTTCTCATCAATGCGTATGAAATGAAGCTGTTTCTAGTTTTTAAATTACTGAGCGGGGGAACAGGCCTCCCTGACGGTTCTGTTCCTGAGTTACTGTTTATTAGGAGCTCCCTCCAAATCTGCCCTGAGGAGGCCATAAAAGAAGAAGCCAGTGCTTCCAGGCCTGTGAATGTCCCCAATTTCTCCCGAAGCTCTTGGCCCTCCTAAGACTCTGAGGTGGGGCAGATGAGAAACAGAGCCGATGCCTCATCCTGTCTGTCTACTTTTGCGAGGACTGGTGGGTGAACCAGGGTTCAGAAGCACCCAAAACTATGCAGACAAACAATTCATTCATGTGTGGCCATCTGTAGTCAGCCATGCTCTGCCATTTATTTTCCAAGTGCAATTAATTTCTATTCCAAAGTGCACAAAAGTCTGTGTGTATATGTGTGTGCCTTTACAATTTTGAGGAACTCTGTTTCAACTGAAACACCACAACGAAGGAGACCAGGTCACTTTCTCATGCAAAACAGAGACCATCCACTTCCTATACACTGGAACATGGGGCGGTGCCATAGACAAGGTCACCCTTTACAGCTCCCCCTCTGAGGTTTGGAAATGGAATTATAAAGCAGCAGCATTGTTTGCCTCCCAGCTTCCTTTGTTTTAAATTCTTGCAGAAACAAACATAACCAGACACATCAGAGCCTTTCATCTGCCTTCAGATTTAAGGCCAAGTTCCTCACTGTAATGGCCCTTTCATCTAGCAGAAATCCAAATTCTCCCTTGGGGTCACACAGGGTCACAACCTCTTTGTACCAAGTTTTCTTGCTACAAATCAAACTGCCTTCCAGACTCAAGTCCCTGTCTCCCAAGTGGAGATTAGTTGCATTCCACCAAGTCTGTTTTTGTTCCTGGACCACTCACCCCTCCTGCTGACTCGGGGCAGAAAACGGGCTTTCTGCCTGTGCATCCCCAACAGAAAAGTCCTCGTAGGACTGACCTTTCCAACAAACTGCGAAATTTAGCCCTAAGTCCCTCCAATTTTAAAGAAGTATCTTGCCATCCAGTGTTCTAAGAAATATGCCACTCCAACTCAAAACTGGTACCCAAAAGTGTGCTAATTTCTAAGGAAGAGATAGAAATGGTTATGTGAGGGGAAAAACCTCCTGAAACCATGATCAGTCAGAACCTCAAGCTCAGGGTCCCTTTTAATCTGGCCAATACCCTCTTCTTTCACATGCCCGTCTCAAAAGCACATCATGAAATGATGTTTTCTAAACCGATGTCTGTGGGATTTCATCGATTGCTTCCTGGTGACTCCCGGTTGGTGACACTCACTTCAGTCCTGGGCAATGTTGGGTGAGGTCGGAAGTGAGGCTACTGGGGCTCCATGGGGTCCTCAGATGCAAATTACAAGGCATTATATCTACTCTGCTGGACGTACCAAGGACATGAGAGCCGCAGATGCCCCACAGAGCTCTCAGCATAGGTGTTTAACAAAGAGGTACTAAACAGATCATTCCTATTCTCCTGAACTGACACCCTAATCACCCCAATCACCACCCCTACCTCCTTTTTCACAGACACAGCCCCAGACTGGTAGCCGCAAAGAGCACCATGCCCCATTCCTGAAAACTTCCAGTGATTTACCAAGGGGAGAGGGAAGCAATAGAAAGCAGAAAGGAGGGGCTGGAAGGGCGGGACTGAATCTCAGCCCAGCCCAGCAACCTTTGACCACAGAGTCTTTATCAGGCTCCTTATCAGCAACAGCAGACAGCCAGGCACACCTTTTCCCAGGGTCTGTAAGCCTTCTGCTAATTGAGGCTAACAGACCGTCCTGCAGGGGACAGGGTGGACAGGCTTCCTCCGGGGCACTCCAGGAGCTAAGATCACAGTCAGACGGTCCAAGGAGGTGGACCCCAGCAGCACTTGAGAAAGGACTTTCTACTCACCAGCCAGCATCCTCCAGTCACAGGATGGGATATGGCAGAAGGACTGGTTCTGGCCCAGGAAGGGCTTCTGCAGGGCTGGAGGTTGTGTTGTTATCATTGTGGCCACCGTCTTCAAGACGTTGAGTGTTTACTAGATTATAGGCACTGTGCTAACCAAGCCCTGTGTACTTTCTTGTGTCATCCTGAAAACATCTTTCCTCATAGAGTGCTATCTAGTCCCCCACTCTCTAGATGGGGACACTGAAGGTCTCAGAGGTGACATCTCCTAAGTGGCAGGTCCAGATTCCAGCCCAGACATTTGAGCCCACAGTTGGAGCTCTTAACCCATGCAAATGGATCTGTTCCTCCTCCACAAGACAATTCAGATGAGTGGGTCACAGCCCCATTTCTTTCTAAACCCCAGGAGTCCCTAAACCATAGTGTGAAACTGGATCTGCAAAGAAGAGATGGATTTGAGCAGCCCCACCTCCTATGTCCGCCCTGCTCCCATAACCACACCGAGAAACAAGAAGACAGAACAAGGCACGCAGCAGCAGCCAAGAAAAGAAAAATACTGTACCAGGAATGCAGCTCATGGCCTGGGGGTCCCTTGCCCTCTCCCCCAGACTCAGCCCCCTCTGTCCCAGCATCTCTGACATCAGGACAAACCTTCTGGTTTGCTTGGAGTGCACACTCAACCAGCCCCTCTTACCTGCAGAGAACCCACCAAGGGCTCTGGTAGGCTAAAGAAGAGTCACGTGCTTCTATGCAAGCCAAGGCTACATTTCCAGAATAAAATTTAGGACTTGTGATGGAACAAGAATTTGGGCTTTGCCCATGTCTTAACATATGTCAATAAAAATAATCTTGCAAAAGGGCAAATATATGATTACATAGAATTATACATATGAATCATCACTATCAAAAAGAACAACACCCCAGCCCTAACAATGTAACAAGACCAGATCTCTACAAAAAAAAAAAAAAAAAAAAAAAATTACAAAATTAGCCAGGCATGGTGACATGCACCTGTGGTTCCAGCTACTCAGGAGGCTAAGGTGGGAGATTCGATTGGGCCCAGGAGTTCAAGGATGCAGTGAGCTATGATCGCATCACTGCACTCCAGCCTGGGCGACAGAATGAGACACTGTCTCAAAAAGAACAAAACCACGCTGAATCAGTCACGGATGGGGAACCATGTCTTTTATTCATTCTTGAGTCCTACAGCCCCACTTGGTACTGACCCAGGTGAGGCACTCAGGGAAAACATATTGAATGAAGGAAAGCAGGAGTCACCTAAGAAGGCACATTAGTCACCTAAGAAGCCCATGTTGGGAATGTGCACCCAGCGGGAGGCTTACAGGGCAGGCTTCAGGGCCAAACTTCTGGGCTGGCAGCCCAGTTCCCTACTCACAAGCTCTGCAACCTTGGGCAACTGACTCTGCCTCCTGGGCTCAGCTTCTTCCTGTAAACTACAGGGACAAGAGCATCCAACTAATGGGGCTATCATGCCGATCCCATTAGATGACATGAGGTCAGTCATGGTCGGCCATCCTCACCATCCATGCATGGCATCAAAATTAGCAGCAGACTATTCATGACTCCTTTCCAAAACCATGATGGCAGAAAGACTGGCCCTCTGCCTCAAATGGCCACATGTCCAACAACGATACTGCCACGTGTGGCCCACAGGTCAGGGGGACTTTTTTCTTGTTTGAGGTGGAGTCTTGCTCTGTCACCCAGGCTGGAGTGCAGTGGCGCGATCTCTGCTCGCTGCAACCTCCACCTCCCGGGTTCAAGCGATTCTCCTGCTTCAGCCTCCCCAGTAGCTGAGATTATAGGTACACACCACCATGCCCAGCTATTTTTCATATTTTTAGTACAGACGTGGTTTCAACATGTTGGCCAGGCTCGTCTCAAACTCCTGACTTCAAGTGATCTGCCCACCTCAGTCTCCCAAAGTGTTGGGTTTACAGGTGTGAGCCACCACACCTGGCCCAGGGTGACTTTTATCAGGATCCCAAAATCACCTTCTGGTGCTCAGCTGGCTCCTCATATTCGGGAAGTTGGGGTTCCAGATCCAGCCGTTCTATTGGGATGTTCTAAAATTTGGAATATCTCTTCTTGAGACCATGCCAAGATGCCTTTCTTGAAGAATATAGAAGGCAAAGTCAGAATTTGTGACGCTGCCCTTTTGTGGTAGAATACATTAAAATACAAATTTAAATGTTTTGTTTTTGTTTCGTTAATTATTATTATTATTTTAACTCTTTACGCCTTTAGGGGAGAAAAGAACTCAAAACAAATGGCATCCTGCTGGATTAAGTTAAGTGTGGCTTGCTCCATGGCAGCCTGGGAAGCCGGCCTGGGCATTTTGATAGGAGCTGATCAGACTGTTGGGATTAGGAGAGACCCGGCAGCTCACTGTCCTGGAGTGGCTGACGTCTGCACCTTCCAGAGGGTCACAGAGAGGCAACAGCACCTCCTGGTTCGAGGCCACACAGATAGTCATGGCCAGGACTCAGGGGTAGCACTCTAGGGTTCTGGAGTCTTCTCCACAAGTGGAGATTGTAAATCCCAAATTTTCCACCATGGTCATGATTCCCAACATCCTGCCCTGTTCTTTTCGTAACTACATTCCTATTTGCCAGCCCATGTGTGTCAGATTTTGGTTTAGAAAATCCGGTCACCATCCAGCATCGCAATGCCTCCCTCAGATGTCCTTAGAGGGATGAACAGGTGTAGGATCCCTCAGCCCATGGGTTGGGGAGGAACACAGTGGAGCTCTTTGCTGGATGCTTCACAGCTCAGTCAACCATTGGATAAACAGGTTTTCAGTCTTCAGCCAGGCTCTGAGGGGCTGGTCCCCCGTGAAATGTGGTTCGAGCTGATATCCCCGTTATGGGTCACTTTAGGTGTCAACTTTGCTAGGCTACTGTGCCCACTTGTTTAGCCAAACAGCAGCCTAGATGTTGCCCTGAAGGTATTTCTGACATGTGATTAACATTTAAATCAGTAGACTTTGGGCAAAGCAGCTGACCCTCCAAAATGTATGGGCCTCATCCAGTCTGCTGAGGGCCTTCACAGAAAAGACAGGGTCCCAAACAGAAAAGAATTCTGCTTCCAGACCTCCTTGACATCAATTTCCTTGGAAATTTTCAGCCTGCTGGCAAGCAGATTTCTGGCCTGCGTAGCCCCCACAATCGTGTAAGCCGAATTCATAAAACCTCTCTTTCTCTCTCTCCATATATATATTTCTGGAGGGACATTGCCCATAACTTCTGTCTCATCCTCCATAAAAATCCATGGCCCCCAAGAGCAACCAAATATTTCCTTTGGCAACTACACTTCTGATATACGCATAATCTGCACACACACCCCCTGTTGGTTCTGTCTCTCTGGAGAACTCTGTCTCCTACAGGCCCCAGCTACCTGGTATCTGTTTCTTCAGTCTGCTCATAGAGAACAGCCGCAGTGTACAAGGACATCAGCACACGGACCTCTTATTCACCACCTGTCCCCTTACTATCTTATTCTTGTCAAATTTTCCATGACAATAGGATGGGATATGTTTTTCTCTGATTTGGGACCTTGTTTTTGTTGGCAGTGGTGGGATGGCTTGGGGACTGTTGGGGACAGCCAAGGAAAGGCTAATGGAAATCATGCTAGCCCACTGATGAGCTGTGATCCCAGCAGCCCTGATGGGGCAAGTATAAATTTGGTTCCTCTTTGGGGCCATGGACTCTTGGGAAGACATCACAGAACTTATGGGCAACATCCCCAAGGAAAATTCTCTTGCCCATGACCGTCTACAGGGATGTGCAGGCCCCTGAAGAGCAGCCAGGCACCTGGAGAAAGAGGCCTCCTGTGTGGGAGAAGGCACTGGAGATTTAGGGGCTCAGCAACAGCAAAGATGAGCCAGAGTTCCTAGGTTGCAGGACTTAGCCATAAATCAACCAGCATTTCCCGAGCATCTGTGTCATGCTGGGTGCTGACAGAAAGGGCTGACCAATCTCGGGTCTGGAAGGACTAAGGAGGCGAAGAAAGCAGGAGGGCCAAAGGGACAGCTGAGGAATCTCAGACCTTCTTTCCAAAAGAGACTTAAGAGACCAACTAGTCTCTTGATCCTGAACTAGACAGTTAACTTTCCTCGAGGAGATGCAAAGCAGGTCTCGGTAGTAACTCCCAACATGACTCCTGCAGCATCTCAAATCCTCAAAGGGAGCAAAAATGACCGTACTCAAGAAATTTCTGTCCAAGATCAACTAGGAGTGTTGATCCTGTCTTCACATAGTTGGATGGGCAGTGGGAGAACTCTGAAAGGTGAAAAGCACCCAAAGTTCAAGACCCCCGACTGAGGCACAAGAATCGAGGCTCCTTCTAGTGCCCAGAGCAGCCACTGCTGGGACAGGCAGAAATCACACCTGGTGGAGAAGTGCGGAGAGCGAGGCCAGTCCCTGAATGAAGAGGACATGACAGCCGGAGAGGGGAACACGCGAGAGGTGGGGTTGCGATCTAATGGGGAGACAGAACCACTAGAAAAGACTGTGTCACCCACTACCATGGCCTCTTTTGCTCAATTCAGTGATTTTTTTTAGATTCCTCCCTGTCACTCATGTTCCCTGTCACTATAGCCCATTTTCTCAAATTGCAGTCTTGTCTGAGATATTTCAAAGATGACAAACAGACCTATCTACACACCTACAGAGTTTCAGAAAGGAAGGGCAGGAGAGAAGGAAAGGAAAGAAAAGAAGGAAAGAAGGGAGGGGGAGAGGGAGGGAGGGCAGGAGGAAGTTTGGAGGGTAAGAAAGAAAGGAGGGAGGCAGGAAGGGAGGGAAGGAGGCCATTCGGGAAATTCTTCCTCACAAAAATTATTTCACCTGTCTCATTTCAAAACGCTCAAGTCTGGCTATTGTCATTTTTGTTTCCCAAGTAGCTTAGGGGACGCCCAAACACCAGATTTAATCCTTCTTTCTTCGTGTTTAAATTGAACCAGGGTCGGGAAGGAGGGGAAGAGGTAAATCACACTTGAGGGGGAAAGTTATCATTGGCTGTCCTGGAAAAAGTCAGAGATCCACAGCTTCATTTCAGGACAAACTCAAAATCATGAGACAGGACTTCAAACAGATGGCAGGGTGCACGAGACAGAATTTTAAACAGATCACAGGGTGTTGGTTGAGACTCTCGGACAAGTCTCAAGTCGTCGCTTCCTCCCCAGCCAGTGCTCTGGGGCTTGGTAAACAGCAACGAATGAGAAGGTCTCTAAATCCTCTCCCGCCTGCCCACCACCCCAGGTCCCTGCCTGTCATTCCGTTAGCTTTCTTCTTTCTCCTTCTAGATTCACAGCTGGGGATTCTGGCCAAGACAAGAACTCAGCTCCTGGTGACCGCCCAGTGCCCTCCATTCTATGAAGTGAATTTGATCACAGCACAATGACACGGGATAAGAATCAGAAAGGGCTGTGCCAAGGTGCAGGGGCTATAAGGAAAGGTGACTCCCATTGCTGTCTGAGGATAAGAGGCAATCGATGATGGCCCAACACTCTCGGTTTCTATCTTCTTCACAAAGGGAAAGAAACAGGGAGGTACCTCCCATCCTCTAGGTGGACACAGCCCAGCCAGCAAATCAGGGTATCACGACCAGCTACAGAATTTGTGGGACCCAGGAGAAAATGCAAATGTGCAGCTTTTGGTTCAGAAAGTATTAAGGATTTCAAGACAGTGACAGCAGGACTTTAAGCCAAGCCAGAGTCTGTCTGAGTGCGGGACCCTGTGCAAGTGTCCTGCTGGCTCAACGTGAAGCCGCCCTGCCTGCCCTTCGAGCATGATGGCGTGATGTTCCAGACCTATCCCAGATGTGATTAGAGGTCTTGTCCCCTGGTCTGAAAGACATTCCACCCCTCAGGTTTACTACCCTCCTCTGCACTTCATTTTTGAGGCGCCGATGACACAAGTAGGTAAGTGAGCCCCATCAAAGCTGCTACCGAGGGCTCAGAGATTACAGGGCTTGGGGGTAAAGGTAAAAGTGAGGAACCTGAATCAAGATGGCCCCGGGACACGGTGGCAAAGTTGCCTTTCCAGACTTCCAGGGGTTTGCATTCACAACAGTCTCTGAGTTCCCAGCTAAAAATCCCTAATAGGGTACAAGCAGGAGTCCCAAGAGATCCCACGAACACCCAGGAAACAGAACTTAGAGGCGTCTGATCCAAGTCCCAGATCTTAGAGATGGGGAAGCCAATGCTGGAGGGTTGGTGACCCAAGCAAGGTCAAGCCCTCTGGATAGCTTGCAAGATGATGTGTCAGAGGGAGGGGCTCCCTGAACACTGGGAGTCATCAAAGCCTCCCCTGTCAGAGCCACACTCTCTCCACATGGCCCCAGGAGAAGGCTGACTTCCCCACAGGGCAAATCCCAAGACAAATTCAGGTCTAGGCCCTAGGGTAAGAGAGTTCCTAAGGACTGCAGGAGAGAAGGGAAGGCCCTCTGTGGCCATGGCAGTGGGTGACTGGAGCCAGACTGTGGAAGGCCCATGGATGAGTTGATGTGAATTGGCCCTGCCTTGGCATCCAGCAGGGCCCACAGGGAGGAAGGGAGCCCGTCCCGGGGGAATTCCACCCTGAGTGGACTGCACAGGTTCTATCAGGCTCAACTAAACCCACGCTTAGACTCCCTGGAGACCAGGATGCTTTCAAGGAATTTTAAAGCCCTTGGATCCTGGTGGAGTCAACAGTTAGTATGGGCCCCCTTAGCACCTGGGGAATGAGAGAAACTTTCGGGGCTTTCTCTATCTCAAAAAAGAGGCTCAGAGAGACTTCTCAGGTATCTAATCCCCCTGGTCAGTTCACTTCACTCAGAGGCAGCACCCCCCCCCCCCCCCCCCCCTCCACAGGATCAAAGTCAGGATTGAGTTTCTCTTGGGCCAGGCCCTCCGGGGGATGTGGCTCACACCCCTGACCTGCAGAAGAGACCTGGGCTGGCAGGAGGCCACAGCAAGAGCTAAAGGCTGTGCCAGGGCAGGCTCTGGGCTGACTGAGCGGGGCTGGGGTGGAGTGAGGTCCTCCTGGAAATGCGCAGATGTGGGCCTGGTCCGGGAGCCATGTTCCTCACCACGAAAGGCTGACTTACTCGGGAGTGTTGATCCAAATGATGTCCAGGTGGCAATAGTAGACACACTCCTTGTCCTTGTAGGTGAAGCACGTGCAGCGCCTGGATCGGTGGTGCTCAGGGGCCCCCTCTGCCACCTGCTCCTGCCCAGGACTTCCAGGGCTTGGACCCTGCAATGCTGTCGGGGCCACAGACCCCTCACCAGGGCCAGCCACAGTCTCTTCACAGTCGCCCTCAGATCTGGCTGCAGTGGGGACCTGGGACACGCCGCGCCTGCCAGCATCCCCAGACTGGGAGCAAGGCACCAATCCTGCAGGAGGCAGATTAAGGGGCTCCTGAGCTGAGTGTGCAGACCCCTCAACACCCGCCACCCCCAAACACCTGAGGAGGGGGGTGGAGCAAGCAAAATGTCTGCAAAATCTCCAAAGCTCTGCGCAGTTTCTGAAAAGTTTCCAAGCTATCTGCACACTCTGTGAGAAGCTTGCAAACAATTTGCACCCGTTGAAAACTTGCATGCATTTTGCATACTTTCTGAAAACTTTGCAAGAGTTTGACACAGCCTCTGAATAGTTCGCAAACTTTCTGAAAAGTCCCCAATTACATGAAAAATTGACCAAATCGGCCCAGGCAACAGGTCTCCAGCCAGTGGGTGGGCTGCAACCCCCAGAGCCCGTGGGGGTAGTCGTTGAGCGCCGCTTCTGCTCCCCAGCCCGCCCCCAGGCGTCTTCAGGAGTGCAGAGCCCAGGCAAGAGTTTGCTCCCGGCAACGCACATCTTCTGCACGCCTCAGGTCCCGCGCCCTGGGTCCTTTTGTGTGCGCTCGCGCCAGGAGAGGCGCGCCGCCCCGTGCGCTTACCTGCGGCGGAGGTCACTGTGAGCCCGAAAAGGAGCCACAGCCCCGGCTCCATGAACCCAGATCAGGCGCCGGAGCACAGGACCAGGAGGACGGCCGCCTGTGGCCGCGAAAGGGCACTGGGGCCGGGTACAGCTGGCCTCGCCCTCCAGCTGTGGGGGTTCGAGGCCGGCCGATCGCTCTCAGTGTCTCCAGCTCCAGCCAGGAGTTGGCTGCGGCGGTCATAAACTTTCAGAGCGCGCTGCCCATCCCTGTGCGGAGCTGGCCGGCTGTGGCTCGGGCTTTTCTGGTTTCTGCACCACCCCCGTCGCCTCCCCGCCCCCCAGAGGGGCTGGAGCTGCCTCGCGGGGCCTTTG
>NW_012104365.1:935492-961509 GCF_000951045.1 Mandrillus leucophaeus | reverse complement strand
CCCCCCCCCCCACCATCCAAGAGCAAGAACAGATGAGAAAAAGCTGTGCTCAAGGGGTGTTATCTTTTCTATCAGGGCCTGAGGGAAAGACACATTTCTCAGTGTTCCCCGAGTGACACCTTCCCCTTGAAGAGCCTGCTTGCCAAGGAGCTCAGTGTACTTTACACTCTTGACTCACGCCTCAGGCTGGCTCCCTACCTCTCCCAGGAGTTCAGAGCCTGCGGGTGGGGCCGTGGCCTGGGGGCAAAGTCAACAAAGATCCTGGGTTAGCGGTCCTGGGGTGTCCAGGGATTCCTCAGCCATCCGCACAGATGGGGTGGCTTCAGGGGAGAGTCGGGCTCCTCTCCCTAAAGGCCAAGTTCATTCACACAACCGTCCCCGCCATGGGAAATGGCCTCCAAGAGCCCCCTATTTCCTTCATAGCCTTCCAAGTCCTGTGTGTGGGAGACTGTCCCCATCTCCAGCTCAGATAAAAATGTCTGAGACTGGGAAGCCCTCCTCACTTCTCAGGGCACTCGTGGTCAAAGGACCCTCCTTTCATAACAGATGGAGTTGAGGGTGGGGGAGCGGCAGTGGTTCACATCTGTAATTCCAGCTCTTTGAGAGGCCAAGGTGGATGAATTGCTTGAGCCTGGGAGTTCAAGACCAGCCTGGGCAACATAGCGAGACCTCATCTCTGAAAAGTGGGGTTGAATTTGGTCCTGCCCTCTACTAGCCTTAACGACCAGCTTCTGAAAACTAGAAAGCAGCTGAAGTGACCAGAGCAGCTTCTGAGGGGAGTCCAAATAAGTGCTACAATATCCACCTGGCTTGATGGCTCGGGACACCTGTCCTCTGAACACAGCTGCTATGCCAGGAGGAAGCCCTAACAAGCCCACTTGGAGAGATCACATGGAGAAACCTACATGGAGAGAAACCAAGGCCTCCCAGCCCACCGCCAGTGTCAGCCACTGACCTGTGAGTGAATGTGCCTTCAGATGATTCGAGCTCCCAGCCCTCAAGACTTCCGACTGAGGAATAGCTGTCCCGCTGTACCCTGTCCGAATTTCCCACCCACACAATCCGTGAGCATAATAAATGTTTGTTTTACAGCACTAAACTCTGGGTAAATTGGTACACAGCTGCAGTAACTACAGTAGCACTCAAGCTTCCAGAATTGAAGCTGATGCTGAAGTTCTCCATCCCCCCACTCCCATCCCATCCTGCCTAGCCCTTGAATCCAAGCTTTTGTTTGTTTGTTTGTTTGTTTGTTTGTTTGTTTTTGCACTTGATGCTCTGAAAATAAGAAAAACCCCATACTCACGATATCTTCTGTTCGTGCTGGGCTAGAATTTGGATCACTTTAGTATTATCTTTGTTTGTTCGGGCTGCTATAACAAAACACCATAAATCACAGAGTTTTATTTTTCACATTTTTGGGGTCTGGAAAACCAAGATCAAGGTGCCGGCAGATTCGGTGTTTAATGGGGGCTCGATTTCTGATCGTGGATGGTGACTTCTCACTGCATCCTCAGATGTGGTAGGGTCAGGGCAGCTCTCTGGGAGTCTCTTTTTTAAGGACACCAATCCCATTCACGAGGGCTGCACCCCTCATGACTTAATCACCCCCCAAAGGCCCCACCTCCTGCCATCACCTTCATGGATAGGATTTCAACAGATAAATTTGGAGAGGACAAATATTCAGACCATAATACTTACTATCTCTTTGGAATTAAAATTTCCATCTCCAACAAAATCAAAAGTAATTGGATTGGGGGATGGCTGGAGGAATAGAAAATATACTAATCAGCTAAAAGGAGGAAAGGAGTAGGAGGAGGTTTTTGGGTACCATGTTCAGACACAGGAGGTATCATGGCTGTTTAGACCACTCTCTGGGACTATGGTCTTCAGTAGCTCGAAGCCGACAGTCACTTGTCTTCACTGGGATTAAAAATCTACCAACCCTGGATGAGCCTCTCAGGCACCAGCAGGTGCTAGCCAAATACCAGGATGGAGCTGGCCCTGCCCTCTGGGGCTTCTACTCTTGTTGAGATAAGGAAGTTCAGGATAGATCGCCAAAGATCCAGGATGCTGGGAACATAAAATGCTGCACAGAGCTCAGAGAAGAGGACAGTGTGTTCCGCTGGATGATCAGAGGAGGCGGCATTGTCCTTGGTCCCTAAGGCAAGCCGGGCACCATGATTTGAGGCAGCAGCCTGGAGTGACACTCGCCAACACCAGCTCTCAAGCGAAAGAGCTCCCTTTCCTGCTGTTCTTCTGGCTTCTGACAATGGCCAGGGCAATGACTCAATGTGTCTTTAACAGCTCTCTAACAAAGAGAGAGCTGTACAAAGGGATTTTTGTACAAAAGGATACAAAAGGGATATAGCAGGCCATAGGTTTGTACAAAGGGATAGCAGGCCACAGGCTTGGAGCCTTTGTCAGGCCGTGGAATTGAGCTTACTATGCATGGTAGTGATTGACATAAAATTCCTTTCTAAATTAATATACTTAAAGTAACCTCAATTAAAATATGAAGTAATTCATTGTAAAGCCGGCTTGGAAACTTGGCAAGATCACAAAGCCTCCTGGATTCCAGGCTAAGCAATGTGCAAAGGAAACATACAGTTTATGTAACTCGGTGGCAAGCTGGTGGTTTCCATCATTGTTTTGCCCTTATGACAATTCAACAAAATTTATACTAACATTAGCCCCATCTCACAGATTAAAAAACTAAGGCTTGAAAGGTCAACGTAACCAGCCTACAACCATGTATCTATTAAGTGGCAGTCAATCAGGATTCAAATTTAACTCCACATGATTCCAGGGAGAGTTCATAACGCTTAAGCAGCGCTGCCTCTGGAACTCATACCTAGGATTTTAATGGTTCCCATTTTCTTATATGTATCATTGACAACTCACTGCCTCTCCATCTGTCTAGTTTCCATTCCAAAATCTCTGATGGAAGGTCATGATGACCTCTACAGAGGACACAAATGAATAGATGTTTTTCTCCGCAGACGTCTGCCAATATTCCTTGATCTGCCTTCACTGCCTCAGCATCCAGTGTGCCCCTAGGAGAAGTCATGTATCAGGACACTGCTGGGGCTCGGCCAAGTGCACGGCTTGGTCATTGTGTTTATTTTCCCTCAACTTTTTCCAAGTCAGCAGATGTGCGACTGTTACTTTGAGACCTTACCACTTACATTTTGATTCGAAACCCAACCGTTAAGAATATTGCAGTTTATCTCAGATGAGCATCCCCTCCAGTTGTCTCTTTATGTGCTTTATGATTCTTTGAAGATTGTTTTTCCTTTAATTTAAGGGATTTAAGGGGGAGTAACATAATACATTATGTAGTTTTCCATCATGCTGGAATTTCTTCTCCCCACCCACCCGCAGCAGCAAGAACTCTGGACTTACTCAGAAACCAAGTAATTAAGCGCTTTTCCGTGTTGTCCAACTCTTAACTGTATCTCCCATCATTGGCATGTGGTTCATTCTACAATGCACTGGAGGAAGTGCCAGGTTCCAAATCCCTTGCTTTACAAATGACATACACTGTGTATAATATTCCCAGTGAAATAAAATGATCACAATGCATTCTGAACTTTAGTGCTGTCAATCAAATGTGCTCAAAGCCTAAAAGAAATCAGGTGATCCCAAAAGGAACAAAAATTGTTCAAGAGAGTCCTGAAGTTTTTTCCTGTGTTTTCTGCTGTGGATATTTGCTGTTGTTGCCCTGCCAGCATCCCATCCCTCCAGGTCTGGTAATGGACCACATCTTCCCCTGGGGAACCACCCCTCCCCATCTCTGTCCACATGGTTTCAGGGGATGCTCCAGTTCCAGGCTTGTGACTATGAACTAACTAATCAGACCACCACATCATCTTTGAGATAGGAAGAATAATGGTACCCTCAAAGATGTCCATGTCCTAATCCTCAGAACCTGTGAATATGTCAACTAACACGGCAAAAGGGATTTTGAGGGTGTGATTAAAGACACTGAGATGGGAGATGATCCTGGATTATTGGAGGTGGTGGGCGGTGGGCAATGTAATTTTTTTAAATGTTCTCATAAGAGGGTGGGGGAGGGTCAGAGTCAGAGAAGTTGTGACTATCGAAACAGAAGTTGGAGTGGTACAAGGCTTTGAGCTGAGGAACGCAGGTAGTGTCTAGAAAATGGAAAAGGAAAGGGAATGAATTCTTTCCTTCAGTCTCCAGAAGGCACACAGCCCTTCCAACCTGTTTTTAGACTTCTGAACTCCAGAACTATAAGATAATCGTTGGTATTATTTTAAACCACTAAGTTCATGATGATTTGTTGCAGCAACAATAAGAAATTAATACAACTTTAAATATAGTGATTTGTCCAGAGATAGGCCCATGAGCCAAGCCTGGCTGCTCAGGACCCAGGAAATTCAGTTCTGGGACTTTGAAAAGAGGCTCTTCTGTTTTTCTGGGGAGCTGCTGAGAAAATCAGATGGAAGCTTGCGGGTGCCAGCAGTACTTGTTATCATGAGGTGAAAAGTCTCTCTGGGAATGGTGCCAACACAGAGAAATCAGTAGAAAGTAGAAGCAGGGAATTGAGGCTGAGTCATAAGCCCTGGACCCAACATGGTTCCTCGGACCTTCAAGACATCTCCATCTTTGCTGACGCCAGTTCAAGTTAGGTTTCTTCCGCTTGCAGTCAAAAGCATCCCGATGTGTTTTGTCTCAATTTACTGTGATAGTGGAGTAGGCTGTCAAGAACATGGATGCTGCTAATGGTAATTGTCTCCAGAACCAGCAGCAGAGTGGCTATGGTGGTTCATTGGTCAGGGAATGAGAAGAGCTACTGAAATAAATACTTCGTTTTTTTCTAGAAAGTCTAAAATGCCACAGTTCTAGCAGGCAAGACATGAGTGCTCGTTCAAAACCATCTCTGGTGGGAGTAGAAACTATGCAGGGAAGAGAGGAAGAGTGGCTGTTTGGACCCCGAAGCAGCACATTATATAACCATCCAATGCAACACTAACCTGGAGCCTCACATCCATAGACAGACCACTTCTTGATGGAAGGGCACAGAGATTCCATCTCTCAACAGCACCCAGCCCTTAGGGGAAAAGGGTAAAGGAAGTCGATCTGTTTTTGGAACCTCTTGAATTTGGTATTTGTTTTATTTCAGCAATGCCTCTAACTCATACCTTTCCCATCCCTCCTAGCAGCCCTGAACCAGACCGCGTGAATGCACACACACACACACACACACACACACAATCTGAACTTATCTCAAACAACATGTGTGTACTTTAACTGGAGCCTTCAATGCCTCAGCCAAAGGTAGGAATTTCAAGCATCGTAGCAGGTAAATGGGAGAGATGCTTTTGAATAAGTTAAGTCAACATGCCACAAACACACCTGTGTGTTTTAATTACCTTGAAGTAGCCTTGACTTTTATCAGAGGAATTTTTCACAAGCTGTATCCCTTTAAAGTTCATATAGTGATGAGTTCCTTTGTCCACCAAATGCAGCCAATCACTGGATGTGGAAAACTTTCCAGCAGCTGCCAAATACCTTGATCTGTTTGCAGAATAAAAATATTCACATAAGCACTCCTTCATTCCCACCTCATTGCGTGGAATCCTGACCAAAGCCACTTTAAGTCCCAGATCAAATGCTGCCCCTTCTAGCAACCTGATTTGCCTGTTTAAAAAAATAATACGTTGAGATCCTCCTGTAACTGCTAAAACATTTAGACTTGCAGGAAAGCATAATGGCCTCATTCATGGGCTTTGAAGTCAAATAGACCTGGATCAAAATACCGACTTCCCCGTTGCTTAGCTGTGTGACCTCGGGCAAGTCACTGCACCTCTTTGAGACTCAGTTTCCTCATCTGTGAACTGAGGATAAGCATTGTAGCACAGATTAAATGACAGTGAAGCATTGAATATAGGACCTGGAGCAAAATAAATAAGCATTGAATAAATGTTACCTACCAGTGGTAGTAGTTGTAGTAATTATGGTTATGTGTAAACTTTTGTCTCTCACCAGGTTGGAAGTCCTTTGAGGATAGGTTATCCATTGCCACATAATGTGCATTACAAGCATTCCTCAAACCACAATGATGGTCAGCAAAGCATCCAGTGGCTAGGCAGCTCTGTGGACTGCCTAGACCCCCTGCTGGACTCAATAATTTGTCTGGGGATAGCTGCTGGAGGATCCGGGTTGACCTTGACTGAGACAATGAGAATTACTCACCTCTACTCCCCAAGTCTCTTTTCCTCCAGCAGGCCAGCCAGGTATGTCCTTCTCATGGCAGAAGAAGGGGCTCCAGAGATGAAAGCTTAACACACAGGCCCCTTGCAAGCCTCTCTTGGCTCCATGAACATCCCAATAGCCAAAGCAAGTCCCATAGCCAAGCTGTTGTGACTCAGGAGGGCACACCATGGTAAAGGGTGTAGTCAGAGAGGTGTGAAGCACTGGGTCTATCTGCAATCTACCACAAGCAGGAAACGAAGTCCTGCAACAGCCTAAAGTGCTGTTGTGGTCCTGAGAAATCCATTTGTAAATGTTGGCTGAGTTGAACATGAATTTGGGCTCCAAACCTAAGTTGTCACTATTAAACATCAAAAGCAGTGGTTAAAAATAGAGGAATTTATACAGTGCAGGTGATTCATTGTTGTTGAGGCTTGTGGGTTTTTCCCCCCACCCCCCCAAAAAAAAACCAGCTAGCTTTTCTTCCTTACATGAAACTATTTAAACTTTTGTCCTCAGTGTTAGAGAAAAAAAAGATATTGAAGGTCCTGCATTCCTAGTATGCCACCTACTTTTCCTCCTCCCTCACACCTGGGAACAGTTCAAACTTGAAAGAGAAGTAAGGAAATGAATGGTGAGAGGGCAGCGAAAACCAGTGGGGCGGAGGAGAAGCCACTGCGGGTGAGGGAAGGCGGAACAGAAATCTAAGCCCGCCTGATTCTGGAACTTTCAAAACCTAGAATAAGGAATGGACTTCACAGAACTTCTCAAGCTAGGGCACAGACGCATTTTCTTCTGAAAGAAATTTCACAATTGTGTTTTTAATGAGCTCAAACCACCTTAGCAGGACACAGTTAAAAAAAAGAGTAACGCGATCAAGCCCGGAAGTCATAACTCAAGTTCAGAAATGCAGGGGGGCAGGACTTGACCTGATACCTTCTCAGAGATGTAGGGCTCAGAGAGAACAAAATCTCCTGCTGGAACGTGCTGATGGTTGGGGAGGAAATGGGAATCATTTGACTTTTTAAATAAATAAATAAATAAATAAATAATCTTAGGATTAAACTCTTAGTTACTGAGATGTCAACTCATATCACTGTGAAAATACATGTAAAAGGGTCCTAAGTTTTTCCCTTTATTCATTCAACTACTTATTAAGCACCTACTGGCAGTCAGACACTTTGTCTAAGTACTAAGCTTACACCTGGAAACAAGACAGTGCCTCCGTGAGACGCCTCCAAGAACTAAGACAAAACAAAGAATTCAGTAATATGACATTGGGCTTGATGAAAAAGACAGTAATGGAAAGGGCAGAGAAAGACACGCAGTGAGAAGAAAATGGCACCATTCTGAGTGGAGTGAAGAGGAAAGCCGTTTGAGCAGAAACTCGAAGAGGTGAACCCACACTGTCATGCGGAGTGTTCCACACAGGTGGAAGTGCACGGTATGAATGGACTTTGTGGGTTCTGGGAGGAGCAATACCATGAGTCTATGAGGAACGCTCTGCTGCACCATCAACTCTCTTTTCAGATTACAGGTCACGGACAGCTTCTTGGGGAAAACTCTGACCTCTCAGGCTAGGTTGAGTCACCCATTGCTGATGCTCCAGGGAAGACCCAGGACTTCTCCTTAGAGCATCCTTCAGCATTTCTGAAGATGCCTCTTTCTCTGATCCTGTTTCTGGGCTGATCTGGAGAGTGTCTGTCACCCCTGCGACATTACTGGAAGCCGCAGGTCACATCTCCCTGTCCACCACTGTGGCCCCGGTGCCTAGACCGGGGCCTGACACCTGGTAGATGCTCCACAGAGGGTCTCACTGCCTGTCCCGCATTCTCTCGTTTCATCCGCACAGCTCTACTGTGCTGCCGTTATCCCCATTTTCCGAATGCAGAAACTGAGACTCAGAAGGGGAGGTGGCTTGCCAGAGCCACACAGGTAGGCAAGGGGTGGGGAGAGTGGTGGGAATCAAAGCCCAAACAGCATGCCTCACCCTCTGGACAGGTGTTTAAACAGGCGTGAGCATGCCACCCGGTCAGGGCCAGTGACACATCAGCAACGTTGGTTGGAGCTTCCAGGGAAGAAACGCCATCTGCCCTGCTGGAGAGTCTCAGGTTGAAGGCGAAGCCATGGAAGACGGACCAGAGCCTGGAGGGAATCAGGCCTGCAGTGACATTGTCGGAGACACTGCATCACGCCTCACCTGAACTAGACATGCATCCGGCACCCCAATCCCTATGCTCTAAGTCCATTTCCATCTCTCTTTCACTTGGAACAATAATACTTTCTAATTGATACAACATGTTAGTGTTGGTCACTGTCATCACCACTGGGGTTGTCGTTTTTTATGGAAATTAAATATAAAGTAGGTTAAAATACGGATGTACTGTATATATGTTACCAGAGCTGGTTAGACATCCAGTGTTCTAGACAGGTTACCCTTGGTTTCCTCTTCTGCCCTAGTTCTCCAGTCTTCTCCATATGTAGCTTCGCTACCCTGCTAGACCAGCTGTCTCCACTCCCTGCTGTGGCCATCAGGACCCAAGTCAGCCCAGAAGGAATGAGATGCCTAGTGAGGCTTATAATAGGAAAATTCTAAGCCCACATCTGCCTTTTCCCTCAATACCATGACTAAGTGATTAATCCATACCAGTCGCTAAAGTCAGGCATTTGATGGCAGTTAAGCCCTCAAGAGATGAGCCCATGAATCAGGAGCAACTCAGAACAGAGTGCTTGGTGCCTGGGGACATGCAGAAGTATGACATACTCTGCACATTAAAAGCCTGTGGTTTACCAGAGAGAGAAAGGAAAAGGCAGGGAATTGTCAGAGAACAATGCAAGACAGATACAATCAGAGGCTAGATGATGTCTCCCAGTCCTGTCAGGACAGTGGCCACATGGTGGGTCCTCAGAAGAGGCAGGCGGGGCCTCTTTTCCACAGCCTCCCCCAGGCTGGGTCCTGCCACTACCATCACCCTTTCCACCACGATGAGGTCTGGTACACCTGGGTATTACCCCCACCATTATTCACTTAATATTTTTCTTTTACTCGATAACGTTTTTTTCATCAAGAGTTTTGCTTTAGAAAGAGACAACATCAGTTACTCAAACAGAAACCATGTGCTCTAAATAGAAAGTATAATAATTATAAAATTAAGTAAAAACCAGGCATGGTGGCTTATGCTTATAATCTTAGCACTTTGGAAGGCTGAGGTGGGAGGATAGCTTGAGGTCAGGAGTTGGAGACCAACCTTAGCAACATGGCAAAACCCCATTTTTATAAAAAAATTTTAAAAATTAGCCAGGTGTGGTGGGGCGCACCCATAGTCCCAGCTACATGGGAGGCTGAGGTGGGAGGATCACTTAAGCCCAGGAAATTGAGGCTGCAGTAAGCCGTGATTGTGCCATTCCAGCCTGAGCAACAGAGTGAGAACCTGTCTCACAAAAATAAAAATACTTATAATGAAAGCACAGAACACCATCATTAACATTCTAACAAGATATGACTGTGGGCTGTGCAGTTCCTGGCTGGCCTTCTCTTTCTGTGTTGGGGAGGTGTTACAAATATGCTGTCATCAAAGGGAGGCTGTCCTGAGGCAATTGGGATTGGAACAGAAGGAGGCAACAGTCTTATCATTATGCGATTTAGTATCAGTGTCATGTCCATGCACATTATAACATTATCTCAGGCTTCACTCTTGAGCTTGCCTGCAGGTAGCTGGCGGCAAGGGCCTGTGCATCACAGCTTGGGTTCAGATGCCACTCTAAGTACTCTCTGTGAGCATATTGCTTAGTTTCCTCCTTGGAAAAATAATCACCATAATGATACTAGCTAGCTCACTAAGATCCTGATCGGGAGGACCTTAAGTGAGATACATGTGTATGATGATATGCACATCCTAATAACTCCACAAATATAAGCTGTTATTATTTCTGTTACAATGACAACGATGATAAAAATATTTGGAGACCTGCCTGACTGTTTGAGTGGCTGGTTCTGTTCCATGTTTATGCATCCAGCAAACACTTGAGTGCCTCCTTGGTATCAGGCTCAATGCTGACAGACCTTGCCCCTACCCTCTAGGAGTTTGTATTTTAGCAAGGAGGCAACACTTGTCTGGCCAAAGTAAAAAGACAAATGTGACAGTGGCTGGAAGGACAAGTCCAAGGTGTTAGAACAGGGCAATGCAACCTTGGTCCCTGAGGAAGTGTGCCAGCACTGAGATGTGAAGAAGAGAACAGGTAAGAGGGAACATCCCGTTACACAGGAGGGCAGGTCTGGGCAGCCAGTGGGAGAGCAGCTCCCAGCACCTGGCTGGCTGGTGGGGCTGCTTCTGAGGCAGGACCCAGCTTCAGGCCTGAGGATTTCCAGCCAGTGTCCATCCACTCTGGCAAAAGCCAGGCGGGTCTCACCAGGCCCTGGCTGATCACAGCTGACAGTGTGGCCCATGTTCCAAAGGGCTGCCTGAGTGCTGCCTGGCTGCTGCCCCAGTGAAGTGGTGACGTGCTGCCACCACCCCTCTGTTCCCATCGCCCAACAAAGCTTCCTTCTCCCAGCAAGAGCTCCTTGCTCTCTACAGAGCAACAAAAGCTGTCAGGCACTACTAGAGGTTGACTCTAAACCAACCCTGGTTTGCAAAAGAATCACTCCTTTTGTGAAACAGAGGAATTATTTATAAAGTGAAAAACTTTGTATCACGTCTGCTGCAAGGAGACTGAGAGACAATCTGGAGGCAGCTCTGGCAACAGTCTGTCTCTCAGCCAAGAATTCTACTTTGGCTCTTGAAGGACATCTTAGGAGCAGCTTTCCACTGCAGTGATTCCTGAGTGTGACGCAAACACAGGCAGGATGCAGTTTACCTTCCACATGGCCAGATAGAAAACACAGGAGGTGGGTTTCTGCAAATTTGTAGATGAACCATAATCCATTATTGTGTTTAAAAGCCATAATTTCTTGAGTCTCCACTCTGTTCCAAGCACCACACTAAGCTCTTCCATATCTGATCTCATTTTATCTTCATGTCGACCATTGGATAGGTACTCTTACAATCCCTTTTCACCATCTGAGGAACTGGGGTCTGGACAAATTCAGTACCTGGACTTGGGTCATAAAGCTACTTAAATGGGGGTATGAGGGCCAGAACTGAGGTCTATCTGATGCCAGTTCCAGGCATTTCATCGCTGTCTTGCACTCCCTCCTCTATGGTAGCATGTCCTTGCCCTGGCACATCCCCCTGATGACAGGGGAGCCCCTCAATTTCAAGGTACATGCCATCAACACCCTCATGTCCTCAGCATCTTGCAGTACCTGGCAGGTATTGGCTCCCAACTGAAGCTCATTGAATGAGTTTGCTGAACTGAGCAAACATCTGCAAACACGTGAACAAGGAGCGGTTGGTGTCAAGATGTGCTCTAATAGATGGGGTTTCTTTCAAACAGAAGTGAACCCAGCCCCTTCTCTAGAGGAGACAGCAGGAATCCCCTGCCTTGGGGATCTGTGTGCCTGTCTCCACCTGAAACCAACTTAACATGGCACCACCTTGGGAGCAGAGGCTGGGAGCAGGTGGGATCAAAGGACCCTATGACAATGCTTCCTCATGTTACGAGGCTTTCTCCAGCCACCCCTCCCCTCCATAGCCTCTGGGTCTTTGTTCAGAAGCAAGGCACACCACCTGTAGGGCAGCTACAAGCCTGTGGAGCTACTGGGGGCAGCTGAAATGCCTCTGGCTTCTGTAGAGGCCTGAGGGCTCCCCAACCTCCTGGCTAGACTGGCGATTACCCAGGAGATCGAAGGTCAATCGGTCATAACTTCACATAACTTACAAGCATGCACACATGCTTTGTAAATAGCTGTGCTATTTGCAGGTTTGGTCCTGTTGACTCATTCACTCATTTACGTGTGGGTTCCACACAGGGGCCTGGCAATGGCCCACCCAACATGGAGTTACACAGACCTGGAGAGAATAGCCCTTGATACCATGACTTTGTGAAGCTGACAAAGATGATCCGGACCCTGAGGGAGCCTGCCCCTGGAGAGGAGGAAAGAAGGAAGAACAGGACTGAGGCCAGGATTAGGGGAGGGGCAAATAACACCTGCAGGACCTCAGGACCCTACAGTCAAGAGTCCAGGGCAGTGGTGGGTAACAGGGGCACAGGAAAGCCAGGGACCAAGCAAGATGGGACCCTGGGTTCCTAGAAAAAAAAAGTCCACAGCCAGAAGAGGAAAGAATAGAGCCCAGTGATGGAGCAGAGGCCCAACCAGCACCCAGGGGCCCCCAGGGTGGTGGGGGGGCGACAGTGTGAGCTCTGTCCCAGTCTTGCTGATGGTTTGCAGCCCATTTCTTCCTCTGTACACAAAGTTAAAGGAAGATGCACTCTGCAAAGAAGGAGGTCTTCCCTGCTTTCATTCCATCAGCAAATTTACTAAAGACCATCTGTGAGCCAGGTACTGTTTTTGGCACCAGGGAACAAGATCCCAGCCCTTGAGATGCTTATAGTTCGGTTGGGGAAGAGAGGCAATAACAGGTAAATAACATAGTAGAACAAAACTACAGACTCTGAAAGTTTCCATAAAGGGATTGGACAGGGTAACGAAGGGAAGCCGTTTACAATGGGTGGTCTGCGAAGGCCTCAAAGGTGGTTGAGGTTTGAGCAGGTCCCAAGGATGGTAGGGAGCCAGGCATTTACATCCTCGAGGAAAAGGTATTCCAGGCAAAGGAGATGGCAAGTGCAAAGCCCCAGGCAGGGCTGGAATCAAGCTTGATGTTTGACAACCCTTTCTAGGCTGACGGGGAGTGTGTTAGCATGGCTGCTATAACATACTGTCACAAAATTGCTGCATTCAAACAGAAATGTATTATCTCACAGTTAATATGAAATCAGGGTGTCGGCAGGGCTGCACTTGCTCTAGAGACTCCAGGGGAGAAGCTTTCCTGGCCTCTTTCAGGTTCTAGTGGTTCCAGGTTGAGGGCAGCATAACCCCAATCTCTGCCCCGATCCTCATGTGGCCCGCTCCTCCCCATCCTTTCTCTTTCTCTTTTCTTTTAAGAACATTTGTCATTGGATTTAGGTCCCACTGCTATCCAGAATGATCTCATTGCTTAGTTTAACTACATCCACAAAGATCCTTTCTTTCGAATAAGGTCACACTCACAGATTCCAGGTGGAACCTGTGAATATCTTGTGGGAGACCACACTTCAGTCCACTAGAGTCTGCTCTTTGGCTCCCCAAAATGCACGCTTGTCCCACGTGCAAAACAGCCCATCCCCACCAGCTCAACCCATTACAGCATCAACTCTATGTCCAAATCTCATCTAAATATCATCAGGTCAAAAGTGCCAAATCTCTTCATCTAAATCAGCATAAGTGAGACATTGGGTACAATCCATCCTCAGACAAAATTCCTCTTCATCTGTGCCTCTGTGAACCTAGAAAACAAGCTTCCTGCTTCCAAAATACTGTGATAGGACAGGCAAAATACAATGATAGAACAGAGTAGACATTTCCAATCCAAAAGGGAGAAATTGTACTAAGTAAAGGAGTCACTTACTCCAACCAAATTAGAGATGCAGCAGGACAAATTTCAAGAAGTTGCAAGGACTTGGAACAGCACTCTGTGGTTTTTCGCACCCTTGTCTAGGTCAGGTTCTGCCTCTTTGGTTCTTAGCTCCATCCTCTAGACCCAGGCCCCACCCACTGTGACTCTCAGCTCTGCCCTCTGGACCCTCTAGCTGTATATAGAGAATGGGCTGTATTGATCGAGGATAAAAGCCAGGAAACCAGATGGGATGCTTGTGTAGGCCAATAGGCGATGGCTTAACCTGGGGTTACAGTGATAGGGAATAAAGCATTGTGGTCAGCTAAGATTCAGAAAATATTCTGGGTGCAGAACCAACTGGATTTTGCAACAAATTGAAGTTTGGAGGCAGGAGAACAGTGATGAAAAGGAATCAAAATGCCTTCGAGGATTTTGGTGGGCAACTTGGTAAGAGGGAAAGATGTGGAAGTGCTTTGAAATGTAAGAAGTTCTGTGTGAGTGAAGGGAATCTTTCATACCCCATAGTCCTTGCAGCTAGAGAGGAGACAGACCCTACATGCAAGATAAGGTCATATCTCAAAAGCCTTTCCTTTAGTGCTCAAATAGTTTCTCCCTTTTATTCCAACCTTCATCTCTACTTCAAACTCAAAGCACGTTTCCCATAGAAGAGTTCTGGGGATAAAAAGAGGAAAAGAGTTATTCTTGGAGGCCTTCCCCATAACACAGCATGCTGAGAGGGCCTCCCTCCAGCTGCTGGGCCCTCTGCCCCACACCACCTTCATTCTTTAGACACACTTTTCTTGACTGGTCCACCCCAACCCACTACCACCAGCCCAGCAAATGGACTCTGGGCATCGGTTACATAACTCACTCATTTTCACTGAGGTAGGAGATGGGACTCGACTGTGGATGTGGGGCTTGGACACCAGACCAAATTGAGAACTAACTAAAACAGGGACAGGGTAGAAGCTGTTTTCCATAAGACACGCCCAGCAATGTCCCATGTCAGTTTACCATTGCCTTGGCAACACCTGAAAGTTATCGCCCTTTCAGTGACAGCAACCCAATGATCTAGAAGTTGCCACCCATTCCTAGAAATTTCTACATAATCTACCCCTTAATCTGCATGTAATTAAAAGTGAGTATAACTATGACTACAGAAGTCTGAGCTGCTGCTCTAAGCTCACGGCCTGTGGGGGAGCCCTGCTCTGCAATGTGCGGTCCCTCTGCTGCTGCTGTGCACGGCCCCTTCAATCAAAGCTGCTGTTGAACACCACTGGCTCACCCTTAAAGTCCTTCCTGGACTAAGCCAAGAACCCTCCAGGGCTAAGCCCCAATTTGGGGGCTCTCCTGTCCTGCAGGATCGCCAGGCCTACATCTCAATACCACAGTCATTTTCAGTTTGAAATCACCCCGGCCTCTGTTGATATTGCTGCTCTCAACCAGTTGAAGACAAAAGGAATTGACAAACAAAAACCCTTTGGGAGGGCTGGGCGCAGTGGCTCATACCTATAATCCCAGCACTTTGGGAGATTGAGGCAGGTGGATCACCTGAGGTCAGGAGTTCAAGACCATCCTGACCAACATGGAGAAACCCCATCTCTACTAAAAATACAAAAATTAGCCATGCATGGTGGCACACGCCTGTAATCCCAGGTACTTGGGAGGCTGAGGCAGGAGAATCGCTTGAACCCGGGAGGCAGAGGCTGTGGTGAGCCAAGATCATGCCATTGCACTCCAGCCTGGGCAACAAGAGTGAAACTCTGCCTCAAAACAAAACAAAACCCTTTGGGAAAACAGATTAACATGGAAAAGTATACACAGTATACACCCTCCACACTTTGAGGAGTCTAGGGTGGCTTTGAGCTGCCTGTCATGCATGCAGATTTCCACATTTTAACTCTTGGTTTAATTTTTTCCAAATGTTCTTTATTGTGGAATATCTGAAAGTATAAGTAGTCTTTAGGGGCTTCCTACAGCTGACTCTTAATAAGATAAACTGAAATAATGCTGATCACTTCCTAGGTGCCCGGCATTGGCGCACAGTATCTATAATACACAGCAGCAAGCAAGATCATAGTATCCCTCGTTTACAGATGAGGAAACTCTGGCTCAGAAGGGCTCAGTGGCTTCACTAGTTCTTACAAGGGAGAGGGAGGGTCTAGAGACTTGGACTCAGCAGTTGTCAGCAAATGGATTGCATTTAAAGCTTCAGGATAAACTTAGCCTGGAAATCAATGTGGATGGAGAAGAGATCTGAGGCTGAGACCTGAGGTGATCCAAAATTTAGATCCAGAAAGAGAAAGGAGATCCAGAAAAGGGGACTGAAAAGGAGAATCCACCTGTGATTCAACCCCTCTAGGCCACGCTCCCCCAATAAGTGTAGCAGTCTCCAGTGGCTACTCCATATTCTCAACAGCTATTTATCCACAGGCTTATCTGTTTGCTCAAAACACTTATTAAGAAGTGAGCAATGGGCCAGCCACTGCCAAGATGCTCACTGGCTAGAGAAAGAGGCTGGTAGAGCAAAATCATTAGAATACTCATAATCATCCTACAACGTGCTCAGGGTGGGTAAGCTTCACACGGGGATCAATGCAAACCCACTTGCCAGGTCATTTATGCCAATATAGCCTACCTGACTACATTGATCAGATTAGCCCCAGTAAATAAATAAAGCCACTAGGCAATGGCAACACACAAACTAGTGAAAACAATCTAGACACCATTCTCAAGAAGTTTGTAATCTGGTGGAACAGTGAGATAGGCACAGAGAACATGGATAACATAAAAATATGGCAAATTCAAAGAAAGAATGCATGAATACCGTAAAAGTTCCTGATGGCATGCCCAAGAATAAACCATCAAATGTATGTGACAGTGACTTTCAACAAGGATGCCAACCCATTCAACAGAGGAAAAGACAATCTTTTCAACGAATGGTCCTGGAAAAACAGGATATCCACATGCAAAAGAATAAAATTGGACCCTTAGCTAACACCACATACAAAAATTAGCTCAAAATTGATCAAAGACCTAAATGTAGGAGCTACAATTCTGAAACTCTTAGGAGACAACATATGGGGAAAGCTTTTTCCATGCTAAATCCACGACAAAGATTTTAGCAATGATTTATTGACACCAAAGGTACAGGCAACAAAAGAAAAAAATAGGCAAATTGGACTTCATCAAAAATAAAAACTTGTGCATCAAAGGACCCATCAACAGAGTAATAAGGCAGCCCACAGAATGGAAGAAAGTATTTGCAAATTGCTTCTCTCTTAAGGGATTAATATCCAGAATATGTAAAAATTCAAAACGCAACAACAAAAAAGCAAACTCAATTAAAATATGGCAAAGGATTTGAATAGACTTTTCTCCAAAGAATATGTACTAATGGCCAATAAGCACAGGACAAGACGCTCAACGTCACTCCTCATTAGGCAAAAACAGAACAAAACCACAATGAGATACCACTTCACACTCATTAGGATGGCTATTATCAAAATAAAACAGAAAGTAAACCAGTTTTGGTGAGGATATGGAGAAATCGGAACACTTGAGCACCACTGGTGAAAATGCAAATGGTACCACTGCTGTGAAAAACAGTATGGCAGCTCCTCAGAAGACTAAAAATAGAATAATGACAGCCGGGCATGGTGGCTCCTGCCTGTAATCCCAGCACTTTGGGAGGCCAAGACGGGTGGATCACAAGGTCAGGAGTTCGAGAACAGTCTGGCCAACATAGTGAAACCCCGTCTTTACTAAAAATATAAAAAATTAGCTGGGTGTGGTGGTGCATCCCTGTAATCTCAGCTACTCGGGAGGCTGGCTTCCCACCTGGCTTCCACAATTTAAAAAATACTTTTCTTTAAAAAAAGCATAGGGGGGAAGCTTCCTGTCTTCCCCAAGAAAAGTTACCAAGGGCAACATAGCCGAGCAAGTTGATTTTTCAGAGCCCTTTAGTTCAAAGCCAGAAAGGCATCCAGGGAAATCCTGAGTCTTTGAAAAAGTCATTAAGGCAAAGCATTTCTTCCTTCTCTTTGCTCCCCCACAGAGCATAACTGTCTCCAGTGACCCTGCTCAAAATCTTTCTCCCACCAGCTCTTGAAAGGGGAAGTGCAGCCAAGCATGTGACCCTGGATAGGGCCTCCTGACATTCGATCTTTGCTCATTTTGCCACTTGATGCCCAGGACAGAGTGAGGCACTTGGAATGTGACCAGTAGATGCTGTGTGAGTCATGTGCTGGGATCAGCTGCATCTTTTCTGAAGGCAGTCTTAGGGAGAATGGAGGCAGGAGTTTTAAAAGTCATAAACGTTTCAAGCACAAGAGACGCTCCAAATCTCTTAGAAAAAATTGTCAGCAGAAAAGAAAGAAATAAAGGTCATGTGATTATGAAATGGGAGGGCACAAACCCCAATGTGGCATTCATTTTGCATTTAAGTCCTGTATCAGATTGCCAGCATCCTCTCTGCGCAAATGGGAAGCAGAGGTGCTGCAGTGGGGCTATGACCCCAAGGATCAAACTACGCCATTTTGTTACAGACTACACTCTTTCTTTCTCTGGGAGGAACATTGCAAACTTGGGTTGTGTTGGTTCAATAGATGCACAGAGGCTGATGTCCTGGGTGGAATGGTCTCTGGACAAAAGTAAGAGGATACTACCATTCCATTTCACACCTGCAGCAGAAGAAAAAACATCTGTGCCAACTTCTGACTGACAGTCCTCTGGCAGGTCCTCTCCTTTCCTTTGGGGTCACCTGAATTATAATGTTTAAACTTATCTTGTCTTTGGACAGAACCAACCTCTTTTTGACCAGTTCTTTTCTCTTGAGGGAGTCCTAACCTTAATTAACCAATAGGTATATGCATGAGGGTTTCCATTCCAGCTTGGGTTGTGTTTGGAAGAAACACGTTATTTAATGACTTTTTGGAAAATATTTCAAGTTAAGGGATTCTTTCGATATTCAGATACATTAAATAGTAAACTGTTCCAGGGAGCTGTGAGCAACAGGAAACAAAATTATTGACTATTTACACGTTTGGGTTTAACTTAAATATTTATGGTGTATCAGCCCCTTAGATTTCCTTGAAACGTCTGTTTTCTAATGTATGTTTCCATGGGTTCACCTAGGCAGGACCTCAGACCAACCACTGATTTGATCAAATCAGTCTAAAAACATGGCATATTGAGCAATTGATCTTGCTGGGGATTTCGTTGTTGTTGTTTTCCTGCATTGGCTAATTAATTTAAAATCAATCTTTGTATGTGGCATGAGGGATAGATGATCACCTCCTCTTGTTGCCTGGCATTTCCTCTTGATACAACCCTCCTTCCCTTATCCCCAAAGTTTATGTGTTCAGGGTAGGAAGGAGGGAGGAGAGATGATTGGAAACTTACCTCAACAGATTAAAAAAATTCTGGACAAAGCAGGATTAATAAAATTTCAGGCAAAACAGAACGAGTGCAGTCAGTTATGCGATTTTTAGATTTGTTTTTTTGCCATAGGTACATTTCCCCAATGGAGTAGAGAACACTGACACTTCTGGCAAACAGAAAAGCCTTGTGGGAAAGACTGGGTAAGGATAGAGTTGCTTTTTACCTCTGGTGAAGTTATGTAAATTGGGTGCCTTTGTTCTGTCTCACAATAGAGTTATGAATAAGATTTCATGGTTAGCAGTAGCCTTAGACACTCGGGGAAGCAAGGCATGGGCCGCATGAGAAAATAATTACATAACCCAAAAAGGAGGCCAGAGGTTCTCTAAGTAAGCTTGGAGAAACAATAATTCTGAAATAAGCTGAGACCAATTCTGTGGCATAATGAACGTTCAAAGCTGTGTAAGAGGAGATGGTTGTGTCATTAAGAAACTATGTCCAACGTCAAAAGCCAATTAAAAAACGAAGGTGATGAAGGTCTGGTCCCCTCTGGCTAATGTGTCTGGAAGCTACAACCTTACAAGGCCGTTTCTGAGATTTTCACACCTGCAAAGCAAAGGGAAAAAAGCATGCATTCTAGTGACAAAATCCAATTAATTACAGGATCTGTTATAAACAGCCAGCTGCATAACTTTGGCAGAAAGCAAATTTGTCATCTCGAGAGGATTTTTCTGTTCTAAATAAATAAGTGCGATTAGGGTGATGAGCAAACTTCTACCTACTTCAACCTCCTTCATTATGAAGAGAGAGAAGGACAGAGACAGGGTGCAAATTTGAGCAAGATGGGAAGCACTCAAGAAGAAATGAAATAACTCCAAACACAAAAGCGGGTGAATGGTGACTGGTAGCTTTGGATGAATGAAACCCATTTATCTCCCAGAAGCCCCTGGAATGCACATGGCTGGGCTCCACTTCAGTATTTGAGGATGGCAAATCTCTTCTAAATCATAAGTAGCTCGGGGAGCAAAATCTTGACTTTCATTTCATTTCATCTTATTTTATGTTTTGGTTTTCTCATCCAATCCAATCTTTTTTTTATAGAAGGTGGTCAATAAATTCTTCAAAATTAGATATTGTAGATTTATGTACATCAGTGGTACTCCGCTGGGGGTGATCTGACCCCCAGGAAACACTGACCAATGTCTGCATACATTTTTGATGGTCACAACCAATATGGAGGGAGTGTTGCTGGCTGCTGCAATCTAAACGGTAGAGCCCAGGGATGCTGCTCACCATCCCAATACACAGGACAGCCCCTATAAAGAAGGATCTGGCCCTGATGTCAATGTGCCAAGGTTGGAAAACGCTTGTCCAGTGGACTGTGCATTTTAGAGCATTCAGCAGGTCAGACAACAAACCCTCCTGAGCAACCCTTTGTACGCTAAGCACTGTGTATAATACTCAGAGGAGACTGTAGCTAAAAAGGGCAAAACCCAACTCATAAGCTCAGACAGAATAGGTGATCCACTGGCCCTAGTAACTAATACGCATGGCAGGAACCTTTCATGAGTTAAGTATACCTGGTTCCACACATGGATTCTGTTCAGATGCACCAACATATCTACAAATGAAAGCTGTAGTTTGCACTTTTTCATGTGTGTTATCCTGTTGAGGCCATCTGCCTTCTCCAAGCAGAACTTGTGTTTCTCATCAATGAAAGAGGAGGAAAAAAGAGAGTAGAGCCCTCTGATTTTCTGTTGTCTTGTAGATTTGTTCTAGGACTGGTTATTCCTCTGGGGTTTGAACTTTTCTATGGAAAATAGTGGCTAACATAAATGCAATTTATAAACAGCATAGATTTAAAACTTCTGAAACTTGAGCACATGTACTGTGCAATATGGTGCCACTTGGAGATGTTGCATACAGCTCTGCTGGGCAGCACAGTGCTGAGAGGCTGTTTGGTAAGCTTTGGAGCATCTATAAGTCCTAAGAGATCGGGCCAAGCACAGTACTAAGTTAGCATCTTCCTCTTTTCCTCAAAAGTAAAAAAAAAAAAAAAAAAAAAAAAATTGGTTTTCCCTAGTCTCCATGGTTCACCTATAGCCCTAAATGTGCTGTGGGCTCTTTATTGATTAGAAGGGTTTGAGTAAATATGTTCCAATAATTAAAAAGAGCAAAGGGCAATGTGCACACACACACATCACTGCTTCTTCCTCAGCCACAAAAACCATTTGAGTTCAACCAGACATTCATTGGAGCAAAAAAGAACCCAAGAAAACAAGTATCAGGAACTTTTTAGATGCCTTCTTTGAAACCATAAAGTTTGCAGTATTGAAGCAAATTGCTGAGCTGTTTCCTAAGAGATTTCAGTGGAAAATCATAAAGAAGTGATGCATTGGAGTTGTGAGGAGTCTCGCTGACCATGTGTTTGGCTTGGTTGGAGGCTTGTCCTTTAAAAAGCGCCTATTTCTTGTAAAAGATGAAGGAAGTTTTTCCTTGTTCTGCACAGCCAGCCACTCAGTGGCCGCGGGACTTCCATGGCCATGCAGTGGGCCTTTGGAGCCTTACAACATTCTGAGACTGTGAGCTTCTTGAGGATTGGGGCTTTGGCTTTGCACCCATGTGTACCCAAAGTTCTTGGACATCAGCTTAGATAGAGTAGAACTTTCTGAGAAAAGCCAGTCAAATATCACTGTCTTCATTGTCCATACAAGAAAACCAAAAATTGGCGTTTGGCGGGATCGTGCCACATTACATAGGAAGGTCATAAAAGATCCACAGCAGATGTCTGGGCCACATTGTTCTCCTGAGAATCTACTCCCTTCTTGTGGTTCACTTTCCCCGCCACAAGCTGAGCCATCACTCTGAAAGACTCTGTCCCTTTGTTTACTGGGCTTTTCATCTCCAGCCAGAAATTGCAACGGTTCTTCGTTTTCTGGTTTTATACACACCCCAGTTGCCAGCAGCTATAGCCGTAACTCCAAGCAGAAAGTGACTGCTAGAAAGCAGCTGAACAAAGCAAAGTCGATAAGGTCACTGGATGGGAGATGAAGGATACAGCGACACCTCAGGCCGAAGGGTCCTTGAGGACAGGACTCAGGTCTGATTCTTCTTTGTCTGAAACCAACACATTACCTGACAAAGTCGAAATCCTCAATAGCCACTTACTCAATTAACCCACTTGTCTAACCATGGGTTTGCTATGTGCTCTAAGCACCTTACATGGGTGATGTCACTGAATTCTCAATATAGTCCTATATGATCAAGGCCAACATTACCATTGACAGTCTGGACCTCTGATAGGCTAATGAGAAGCATGCTTCCCCTCTGACATCTTCCTCCCCAAAATCAATAAGCTCAGTCTAAAATGAGGAACGCATCTGACAAAAACCCAAATTGAGGGACATTCCACAAAACACCTGACTATACCTTTTAAAACTGTCAATGTCAGCCGGTCGCAGTGGCTCACACCTGTAATCCCAGCACTTTGGGAGGCCGAGGCAGGTAGATCATTTGAGGTCAGGAGTTCGAGACCAGCCTGGCCAACATGGAGAAACCCTGTCTCTACTGAAAATACAAAAATTAGCCAGGCGTGGTGGCAGGTGTCTGTAATCCCAGTTACTCGGGAGGCTGAGCCAGGAGAATAGCTTGAGCTCGAGAGGCGGAAGTTGCAGTGAGCTGAGGTCATACCACTGTACTCCAGCCCAGGCAACAGAGCAACACTCCACCTCAAAAAACAAACAAACAAACAACAAACAGCAACAAAAAAAACCTGTCAATGTCATCAAGACCAAGACAAGTCTGAGAAAATTGTCACAGATCAAAGAGGCCCAAGGAGACAACTAAATGTAAGGTGGTGTCCTGGATGGGACCCTGGACCAGAGAAGGACATTAGGAAAAAGCAAGTGCTGTTTGAATCAGCCATGGAGTTCAGTTAATAGTAATGTGCCGTTGTTCGCTCTGCGGCTGTGGCAGACGCACTACAGGAATGTAAGAAGACATACATACAGGAAGAGAGGAACCTGTGTGAGAGGCTTACAGGAACTCCCTGTACTTTCCTTGCAACTTTTCTGTAACTCTAAAGTGACTTTAAAGTTAAAAATTTATTTAAGTAAAAACATTTGCAAAAAAAAAAGAAAAAATAACCTTCTAAGGCAGCTACAATTGTTTTTCCCAATTGATGGGTAAGGAAACTGTCCAGGTGAGTTCAGAGTCATTGTCTCCTAAGCTGATGATCATTCTAGTAACTTCTGGGACCCTGCTCTGAGGCTCCTGTTTACACCAGCGCTCCTGAGATTTAGATCATGAAAGATATCCAAGGGATAGTTTCTCTGCTCAGAATAATGAGTGACCCAAATTGCTGGGAGGGGAGAGAGGGAAGGACCTTGTGAGGTCTGGCTATGAAAGTCTGACACCGTAATTGAATCATTCGAACACTCCCAGGGAAAAAATGTCTGGAGATTGATTTAGAGGGGCATTTGGAGACCTCCTTAGAACCCCTGTAAGTCTTGGATGTCTGAGTGGGATGAAAAATGGTTCCAATTCGGTGGGGCCCAGGAGGCAGGAAATCGTCGGGCATAACCTCTAATGCCATAAAGACACCAAACTTTCTGTCCCTCCTAAAAGTCAAAGGCCCACAGCTGCTTCCAATCAAGGAAAGCAAACTATCCAGGGCACCACATTCTCACACATTCCCACTGCTGGCCCTTCAAGCACAGTTCCTTCGTACACCCAGTGCAGGGAAAAAAACACATCCTTTCAAGATCCCTGGCCCATCTTCCTCCCTTTCTTCTCCTCACTTTGATAACGCTGTTGCATTTCTCATAGTGGGCAGAGGGAGGGTTCCCCAAGTCCTCGGATGCCTCTGGCATCACACACAGGGACTTCACGAAAGGTCCCCTTCGTCCCAGTGCTCACCTCTGCCAGCTGGATTTCCCCATAACATTCAGCCTTATAAACTCCCATGCTATCCAGATATGCAGTGGACTGCAAGGCAGATGTCTCTGTGTTTGACCTTCCCAGCATCTGTTCTCCCTGCCTCCCAGAGCAACTAGGTCAACACTACATCCCCCATGAGCTGGCTCTCATCTCTGAGGTTCTCATAGAAAACGTCCCACCTCCGCTGTCCAGTCCCAGCTTATTCACAGTCCTAGTGAATGCTGGACTCAGGGAGAGGGAATATGAACCAAGCATATTTGACTTGGATTTTCCACTAACAAACAAGAGTCCTGAGTGCTCCACGACCAAAGGGTAAGTCCCCTATGATGTCTCCCAGATTACCTGTGTGGCTGCAGGTCAGTACCCGTTGCACAGCTTTAGCAAAGTGCCTGCCTCTTTCGTTCCCTGAAGTGACCCATGTGGACCAATTACAGGACCATGTTACTTAGAATACCACCTTCTTCCCATAAACTCACCACCAGCTGTTTGATAAACATTCTTCTCACTATGTACTTCTACACTCAAACACATTATTGTTTCTCCCTTATTTCTACAAAAATGCAAATATCTGGGCTGGGCACAGTGGTTCACACCTGTAATCCCAACAATTTGGGAGGCTGAGGTGGAAGGATCACTTGAGCCCAGGAGTTTAAGACCAGCCTGGGCAACATAGCAAGACTCCATCCCTACAAAAAAAAATGTTTAATTAGCTGGGCATGGTGGTGCACACCTGTGGTCCCAGCCACTCAGGAGGCTGAGGTGGGAGGATCACTTGAGCCTAGGAGGTCGAGGCTACGGTGAGCTGTGATGGCGTCACTGCACTCCAGCCTCTGAGCAATAGAGCAAGACTTTGTCTCAAAAAAAAAAAAAAAAAAAGCAGACATCTTATTAACAATTGTATACACTTTTCTTTTTGGACCCAGTCACCCTTCCGTGCCATACTTATGGATTTACTTGTTCTTTTGAACACTGCAGAGTATCCCATTGAATGAACACACCATGGCTTATCTAACATTGGCCTTTGGATGGACATTTAGATTGTTCCCACTCAATCACTGTTATAAACAGTGCTGCATCTTCCTACAAAAGTCTCCACACACTTGTTTCTGTGGGACAAGTGTCTAGAAGTGGATGGGCATATTACCTGAAAGGGAAAATGTGCAGTACCTCCCTGGCGACAGACCTCAAGTGGCTCCAGTATCACTCACCTTGACCCAGGGTCTCCGTGGTCACTCCCCGCTGGGACTTTGTAGCTTGCCCTGTGAACACAGAGCTCACATTCAGTGGGCACCTCAGCGTGTCAGGCTCTCTGATGCTTCTTTGCCTCTAGAACTTCGTGTGTGTTTAACTCTGTGAAGGACGTGCAATTATAACCCCATTTTACAGATGTGGAACTGAAGGTCTGGGAAGGTAGGTAATTTCCCCAAAATCACATATATGATACACGGAAAAATACAGACTCGGCTCCCTTCCTGCCTAACTCTGGAGCCTGGGCCCATCACCCCCACTGTCCCCCCTGTCAGCTGTGTGCCTTGGAGCTGGTTCCACTGTCACAGTCCCCTCCACTTCCATGAACTCTGTTAATGCCACCTCCACAAAACTTGATTAGAAATCAGAGGAATTGGCTGGGTGCGGTGGCTCGCACCTGTAATCCCAGCACTTTGGGAGGCTGACATGGGTGGATCACTTGAGGTCAGGAGCTAGAGACTAGCCTGGCCAACATGACGAAATCCTGTCTCTATTAAACATACAAAAATTAGCTGGGCATGGTAGCGAGTGCTCCCAGCTACTTGGGAGGCTGAGGCAGGAGAATTCTTGAACTCAGGAGGCGGAGGTTGCAGTGAGCCGAGATCGCGCCACTGCACTCCAGCCTGGGAGACAGAGCAAGACAAGAAAGAAAGAAAGAAAGGAAGGAAGAAAGGAAGAAAGGAAGAAAGGAAGAAAGGAAG
>NW_012104365.1:927918-935381 GCF_000951045.1 Mandrillus leucophaeus | reverse complement strand
AGAGGAAAGGAAGGAAGGAAGGAAGGAAGGAAGGGAGGACAGAAAGAAAGAAAGAAAGAAATCAGAGGAATTGGCATGGGGTTGGATGTGAAGGTTTTTTTTGTTTTTTTTCCATCTGGTTTGAGTTATGAAATCAGGGTCATATTGATATTTTTCATGCTGTACTCAGATGACAGTGATTATTTTCTTTTATTCATTTATTTTCTTTTTGTATCAGCTTCAGTCATGAAATCCTCCTCAGTACAACCTTCCTGATCTTCCTAAAATTGCACAGGATGAGAAGGATTTGCTGTTTCCTAAGCAAGTCGGCTCCTTGGGGGTGGGTCAGACACTTCTACGGTCTTTGTCTTTTGGTCTATTTTGTCTGCAAACTTTCGGCTCCACAGAGAAAACACATTTCTGCAACACTCCTATAAACTCTTTCACAAACTGGATGCCTCTGAAGCCAAATAAAAACAAGTTGTGCCCTCCCGGGCTGTGAGAAACATGTTCCCAGCCACTGGTTCTGACAATGAAATATAACGAGAAAACATGAAAGATTTCAAGGCAAACTTGGCTTTACTCTCCCTCACTTTTGTTTCCTCCCTGTGGCTTTCTTTAAAGACTTTTCTTAGGATTTCTAAGCTGCTGAGTGTCAGGAAGGATGAGCAGGCCCTCACAGGAAGGACCAGCGAACACACTTGACCTTCTTGTGGCTCGCTAGCATCATCCTGCAGCACGCCTAAGAGGAAGCGGGAGATGCTATGCATCAGATTGAAGGGTGGGAGGAGCATTCTACATCCAGAAAGTAGCCACACCACCTTTGCCTGGGAGGTACTGAAGATTCAGCAAAAACATCAAGGACATAACACAAAACAGGCTCACCCATTAATCTCCCTCCCCTACATCCCCCAGGTTTAAAACTTGACCTTCTGGAGTGTCGGCAAACTGAGAAATCCAGCGGACTCCCATGCATGAGGACTCCGGAGATGACCACAATGCCGTGACCAGCAGTGGAGGCAGCTTGGGGGATGGACGAGGCTAAGCAGGTAAACCCTGCCTGCTGAGTAGCACACACGAGTTAGAAGTCAGGAGTTGCCTAAGGTGAAAACCTAGCAACGCATTGGGTTTTAACAACATAGGGCTTGAAAAATATGAAGAAACAGGCAAGATATATAACAAGACCATGTATGCCAATAAAAAATATATGCCAAAAATGTATCTATGGTGACAGACGTCAGAAAATGGTTACTTCTGGATGGGGGAGATAGTAATGGACTGATGGGGCATGAGAGACATTTCTGGGTGCTGGATGTCTTCTGTGTCCTGATCTGGTTGGTGGCTGTGAGTATAGATATATGTGAGCTCCATCAACAGATACGCTTAATATTTGTATATCTATGTGTATATGCATACAAAGCAATGATTCACATTTTCCAAAAATGAAAACAAATGATTAATGCATCTGTATGGTGGTCAGTGGGGCAGAGGGGAAAGGGAGTGGAGTAGGATATTAATGGGGACAGATAGATGGATGACTGGATGGATGGATACATGGGTGGATGGATAAATTGACAGATAAAGCTAGTTGGTGGAGATGGATAATGTTACCATTCTTGACCCAGCATAGCTGGCAGGGTTCTAAGTTGCAGCCATCAGAACTGACTCTGGCTAGCTTAAACATTGAAGGAATGGATCAGCAGGACATCAATGAGCACACAGAACTGACAAAAATGTTGGTTCATTGGACTCAGAAAGCAAGCCAGTTCCAAGGAAGCTGAGTTGCCACAGAGACCATGAATCTGGACATGGCAGTTGGCTCTTCTACTGCACACTCAGAACTCCACTGCCATGTCACGAGCAGGCTCCAGTGGTCCTGAAGTCTTTACCTGTCACTCCCAAGATTCCAAGTCCTCACTGAGAGTATAAGATTGGCCAAGCAAAGACAGGTGGTTGAGCCATTGCCACAGGGAGGCAGAGAAGGAACAAGAGCCTCTACTGCCCCTTGGCTCTGGTAGGGACTGACACACTAAGGGGTTATCCCCCAAAGAGGATAAGTGTGCCCCACTGCTCTGACAGAGCTGGGAAAGGAAGACTGGAGGGGCGCAGGTCCTGGGTTAGGCTGTAAGGCCAGCAAAACCAAATACACTTGTCAAACGTGAAGCACCAAGCAACTCTGCCAGAATTAAAACCAGGGAGATGAAGAAAAGTGTGGTGTAGACTCAGAGTATGTGATGCTTTCAGGCATTTGTTGCACATAGGATGACCAATTATCCTGGTTTGCCTGGGACTTGGAAGTGGCAGATCCCAGGACACTGGACTTTCCATGCTAAAAGTGGGAAGTCCTAAGCAAACCAGGACAGATGGGTCCCCTCACTGTAGTGAATAGCTCCATCCAATTAAGGAAAAGAATGAAGCTCACAGAAGATTCTGCTTGGATCACTCCCCAAAGCTAGGCCTGCACCTCTTGATTCTTCAAGGTGAATTCTCAAAAAGTTTGACATCGTTTGGGAATGCAATTTTAAAAATCATTGAATATTAATGACTTCTCTTCCCGGGTACTTCTGATTAAATCTGGAGTGGTTCTCCATAATTTGGGGCGTGATGGTGAGGAAGTAAAATCTCTGTGCTGTCCTGCTGGCTCCAGCCAGAGCAAAAACTCCATTCCACACAGTTAACAGAGTAAAATCCATGGAGTATAGAACAGGGCCTTGTAAATTGCAAAGCATTGTGCAAATATAAGTAGGTTATCATCATCCTGGCTTGTGAAGGTCTCTTGTGGTATTGATGATCTTTTATATGACAAAGAGCTATGCTTTTTTGCGCTGAATTAATAATTCACTGATGCTAATAAAACAAAGAAATCCAGCTGCCCGTGTCTTAAAAACAACCTCATTTCTTCCCATGAATTCTAATGTGGTTTTCTTCTTCTTTTTTTTTTTTTTTTCCTTTTTAACAGGCACATGGGAAGAGGTAAGTTGCAAAGTCTGTGGAGTATTTTGAGCTGAAAAGAGTAAATGGTATATGCATTTTTTTTTTTTTAAGAGTGGGAAACACTCCTGTTTCTGCTTGACTTCCTGGTGTAGTCCCAGATGCAAGCCATTTCAATCAACTCCTCACCTTTTTGGTCACATGAGATAAAGCAGGAGAGGTCTACGCTGAAGTCACATTTTCCACATTCTCCCTGTACCTGCTTTCTTTGTTGTCTGCAAATGTGCATGACAGTTTGGCCTCACCACAAGGTGAGGAGAGCTGCCCTGATAGCCAGGGGATTCTAATGGTTTCTAGGTGATCAGACAGACAGACATGGTCTTCCTCTGTGAGTGGCTGCAGCCCCTGTAGCTGCTTTAGAATGAAACTTAGGCAATCAAGGAAATGTTCAGATTATGAGTGGCTCTTTCCAAAGCCCTGTACATGGATTTCAAAGAGTTATGCCAGTACCTTCGGTAGGAAGTGAACTGACCGTCACAGAATGGGGTGATATCACCTTCATCACAGAAGGACGTCCAGCTGCTCACATCTGCCCAGAGCCTCCTGTGGCCAGCACTGCTCTGGGTTCTCGGCGTGAACCGTGGTACGGTGGTGGAGACACAGACCCTGAGGGCAGCCAGCTGGGTCTCAATGCCAGCTCTGCTACCCTTAATTGCGTAGCCTTGGGCAAGCTCCTTAGACGTTTGTGCCTATATTTCCTCATCTATAAAATGGGAATGAAAATAGTACTTACCCTTGAGGGTTGTGGTGAGGAGCAAGTGACTTAATACAGGTGTGCTCAAGGTGTGACCTGAGGTCCCCTAGACCCTGTCAGGGAGTTTGGCTCACAATTGGCACAATAATGCTAAGATGTAATTGGCCTTTTGTGCTCAGATTCTCTTAGGAGCTCAGAGCGGAGTTTTTGAGAGACTACATGAAATGTGATTTATAACAGACATGAAAGAAGATATGCAGAATGTGGAAAACAATGCCCCTGTTTTTACTAAATCCTTGTTCTGAAAAGTGTTTTTTTATTTTAAAGCATGTAATAGGTTTATTATTGTTATATTGTAATGAATTAACAAGTGGTTTCAAATGTTTTCCGTTTTAATTTATAACACAATAAATATGGGTAGCTATTTTGTAATAGAGACTGTGTAACAGGAACTCTTTGGGGTTGTCAATCACTTTTAAGGTATCAAAGAACAGAACTGCCCCCTAAATCATGAATAAACACTCTAGGTTCAATCAGAAGCAGCTGGGGAAAGAAGTCATTAATATCTAACAGTAGATGCAAAGCACTCAGAACAGTGCTAAACAGTAGGCCTTAGTATTTCATTTAATGCAATAAACCTGAGAGATGATTATTCCTGTCCCCATCGTATAGAAGGAGAAACTGAGGCATGGAGACGTTGCAAAGCTAGACAGATTCAGAGCAGAGCCAGACTCAAGTCCAGGTCTGTCTGAATACAAAGCCTGAGTGTTTAGTCAGAGATAGAATTGATTCTAATTCAATCCATTTTTTTAATCTGGTGGCTAGTTGACTATTAGTCTGCATATATGAGGCCTCTGAAAGGCTTGCTGAATGAATCAGTGAATGTGCGAGAGTTCCAGCTTAGGCAATAGAATTCAGCAGACCTTATTTTGTGCCGACACTGGGACTGAAATACACTTTGGGGACATGTCTTTATTGACCTCTAGGACTCCAATGTCCAGCACAGGCTGGACTCACAGTAGCTACTCAATATGCAAATAAGCAAGACAAAGTTTTTTTTTTTTCAAATTTTGGGGGGTGGGGGGTCTCCTCTCCATGAAAGTAAAAGTATTTCTTGTTAAAGAAAAATCTCAATAATTCTTATATCAACCCCAACACAAAAATCTTGTCTTTTGTTTGAACACTAGAGGAAAAAACTCTGGAAGCTTAACAAAGGAGGATCTTGCAACACTCTATGCTAAAGAATTCCCATGAATTAGGAGAATTCCTTGCTTATGCTACCCCTAATCTTATCTTGACATTTAATGAACTCCTGAAATATCATTTAAGGCCCCACACAATCCACCTTTTGTCCCTCTGACTTTCAGGGTAGAAAATGGTTGAATACATCCAGAGGTATTTCATATTCAAGGCAGATCTGAAATCCATTCAGGCCAGGGCTATTGCAAATGCTTTGCAGGAAGAAAAAGCACATGTGCTTCAAAGAGAGCAGACAAGGTGGGGCCCTCACAGATTAGGGCTTTACCTCCTGCCCATGGCACTCACACCCTGTTCTCTAATTGCATTTTTTACAGGGTGGTGTGGTTCTGCTCAAGTACATACACACATGGGGTACAGCTCCTGGTCTGCATGCTTTCTCCTCTCTAGTACACCAGGTAGTCATTTGAAATTCATATGTATGTAATTGAAAGCTACATTTCCTCTCACTGCACATGCAACCACCAGGCATGACCACAGTGGTGATTAATAATATAGCTTCCCCTACCCCCCAGCTCCTAGGTTTAGGATAGAAGTCAATTAAATTTCCACCTTTATGTTCTCTGCTGCTCCAAAGCATATTATGTTATTCAATCTGTCAGTAATTTCCAACAATCTGGTTAAAGAATCAGAGCACAATCTGTAGGGTTTTTTTTTCCTGCTCCATCCTCCTTGTAGGCTCTTTCTCCCCCAGACGAAATAGTAATGAAATCTGCGCAACGACATTCTGATTCTTCAGCATTCCTTGCGTGTCCCCAGGTCTAGGGGTCTCTCTTGACAGAGGACTGCTTCTTCTCCAGCTCTGTCATTACGGCAGATGTGTTCCATGGGAGGGGACAGCAGCTTGACTTTCTTTGCCACTTGTGAAAATTGAGTTGTCACAGCCCAGGGAGTCCAAGATCACTTATAATCTCCCCTGCTGGGAAGCGTTTAGCTATAGGTCAGCTGCACAGGCCAATGCAGGTACCAGGACAGCTGGGACAACAAATGCATCTTTGTTACCCGCCGGCTTCATGCTGCCTTTGAACCACTGGGGGTTTAAGATGTTAAATGCCCTTCATTTGCACCAGTTTCCTTAATTAAAGACCAGTAGGCACCTTCTGTTCCCAGCCTCCAAGCCTGAAGTGTTATCTTCTGAAGACACTTTCAGGACAGGACATTTTGAGGTGCTTTTCCCTGATGTGCTCCTTCTTGGTCATGGACCTTTTTCATAAGAACCAAATAAAAGACATCTCGTAGACACCAACCCAGGAATTGGGTTTTTAATGGGATGACCTCTGTTGGGCAGAGCTCAGCTACTAATCGAAAAGGTCAAGCTTTTCAAACTTCATGTTAAATAAGGACTGCAACTGATGAACAAAACAAAGAAGCCCCAGCAGGTGAGGCATTCTGAGTGGAGCCCAGGCAAGACTGCAAAATTGTTACAGCCTGTTCTTCCTCACGACAGAAGCGGTGTGTTCTTCAAATGCTCCCCCACCATTCTCTTGGTATGAAGAGCGAGTGAGAGACAACAAGATGGGGGTAGAGAGTGGCGGGGAGAAACACCAGATAAGAATCAACGTTTCTAAAATTTTATCAGACCCCAAGTCCTTTAAATTCTCTTCCTCAAACAGTTTGGAAATTTCTCCAAGAACTTAAAGCAAAACTACCACTTGACCCAGCAATCCCATTACTGGGTGGATACCCAAAGGAACATAAATCATCCCACCATAAAGACACGTGCATGCATATGTTCATCACAGCATGATTCACGGTAGCAAAGACATGGAATCAACCTAGATGCCCATCGACAGTAGACTGGATAAAAAATATGTGGTACATATACACCATGGAATACTACGCAGCCATAGAAAAGAATGAAATCATGTCCTTTGCAGCAATACAGATGGAGCTAGAGGCTATTATCCTAAGCAAATTAACACAGGAACAGAAAACCAAATACTACATGCTCTCACTTGTAAGTGGGAGCTAAACACTGAGTCCACATGGACACAAAAAAAGGAACAATAGACACCAGGGTTTTTTGAGAGTGGAGAGTGGAAGGAGGGTGAGGATCGAAAAACTACCTATCAAGTACTCTGCTCGTTACCTGGGTGACAAAATAATCTGCACACCATACCCCCACGACACACAATTTACCCAAGTCACAAACCTGCACACGTATCCCCTGAATCTGAAGTAAAAGTTGGAAACAAAAGTTTAAAAAGAAAAAAACAGAAAATCAGAAGGGAATTAAAACATTTCACTGCAAAAAACCAACACAGGTTGGGTGCAGTGGCTCAAGCCTGTAATCTCGGCACTTTGGAAGGCCAAGGCAAGAGGAGTTCGAGACCAGCCTGGGCAACACAGGGAGACACTTTCAGTACAAAAAAAAATTAAATAAAAAAATAGGTGGGTGTGGTGGTACATGCCTGTCGTACCAGCTACTCAGGAGGCTGAGGTGAGAAGATAGCTTGAGCCCAGGAGATTGAGGCTGTAATGAGTTATGATCACACCACTGCATTCTAGCCTGGGCGACAGAGGGAGACACTCTCTTAAAAAA
>NW_012104365.1:925861-927868 GCF_000951045.1 Mandrillus leucophaeus | reverse complement strand
TATCTCAACACAAGAGAGATAGTAATGCAGGAAATCAGGGACAAAAAAAGCTATAAGGCATGTAGAAAACAAATCACAAAATGGTAGATTTTATTGGTAATTACTTTAAATGTAAATGAATAAACACTCCAATCAAAGAGATTGACAAAGTGCATTAAAAACATGATCTATCTATATGTTGTCTACAAGAGACTCACTTTAGATCCAAAGACACAAATAGATTGAAAGCGAAAGGATATTTGTACATCCATGTTCACAGCATTGCTCACAATCATGAAAATGAAGATCAACTCAATTGCCCATCAACAGATGAATGGTAAAATGCAGTATATACAAACAATGGTATATTACTGAATTTTTAAAAGAAAGGAAGTTCTGACATATGCTATAACATGAATGAACCTTGAGAACATTATGCTAAGTGAAATAATCTAGTCATAAAAAGACAAATTCTATACGACACCATTTATATGAGGGACCTAGAGTGGTCAAATTCTTAGTGACAGAAAGTAGAATGGGGATTTCCAGGGAAATAATTTAAACAACTCTCCAACCCCTCCTTCCTGAAAGGAGAGGGAGGTCAACCCTTTCTGAAAGGAGGGACTGGGGAGTTTTATTAAATTATTATAAAGCTTCAGTTTTGCAAGATGAAAAGAGTTCTGGAGATGAATCGTTTTGCAATGATATGAATATACTTAATATCACTGAACTATATGCTTAAAAGCAGATAAAATGGTAAACTGTATATAATATACATATATGTTCATATATATTCACATATATTCATATAACATAAAATTTACCATCTTATCTATTTGAAAAAAAAATAAGAAAAAATTAAAATTATGTTTCTAAATAAGTCAGAAGAGAAACTTCTTTCTCTGTAAATTCCATAGACACAACAGTTTTCAGCAGATATTTGGACTCATCTGGATGTGGTCTTGAGACTTTTTTATCTTCTCACCTACATGAAGGCAAAAATTACAAGATGATTCAAGTCATCTACTCCTTTATCCAAGGGTTTATGGACTGCAGTTCTCAAATCTTGTGGTTGACTGGCCCTTTAAGTGTTTCATTTCACAGTTTGGATTATTCCAAGGAGATGAGGTTTGAAAATTACAAAGCTCAGGAATATGGGATGCTGAGACAAAAACCCACTAAGTCTGTGTGGAATACTGTACAGCTCACACTGAATGAAGCTATTTTAATCTTAGTTAGCTCCCATTTTCAAGAACAATACAAACCTTGTAGGTAGGAGTGTACATTTAAATTTTAAACTAACTTTCTAGCTTTCTGGTCCCAGAAGAACCTCATTCCTAGATCTCCAGACACAGTGTGGATTTTTTGGTCCCAGGGTTTAGGATGAAACTCCTGAGCTCTTGAAATCCCCAGATCTCGTCTCATCTCTTCCTTGTCTCCCCTCCCCACTATCCCTGGGCCACCCCCATTGTCAAGCCAATTCCTCCAACTCAAAGCTCCCTCCACTTGGAAAACCCATTTCTCTTTCATCCTAATTCATTCCTCAGAGTTCAGCCTAAACATTCCCTGATTCTGTTGGTTCCTGGTTCCCCCAATTATCTTCTCTCATCTCACTTGGTGTGGTCACTTTCTAGTGTGTATCAAGTTGTAAATAAATAATGTATAATATTTTGTTTAATGACATCTTCTCCATCAGGTTGTGCCTGGCAGATGGCAGACACAAAATAAATATATGTTGGATGCATGGATGGGACAAAAGAAAGAAGGAAGGAAGGAAGAAGGAGGGAAGGGAGGGAGGGAGTGAGGAAGGAAGGAAAGAAGGAGGGAAGGAATGAAGGGAGGAAGGAAGAAAGAAAGGAAGAATTGAGGAAAGAAAGGAAGAAAGAAGGAGGAAAAAGAGGGAGGGAGGGAGGAAGAAAGGAAGAAGGAAAGGAAGGAAGGAAAGAAGGAAGGAAAAGAGGGAGGGAGGAAGAAAGGAAGGAGGAAAGGAAGGAAGGAAGGAAGGAAGGAAGGAAGGAAGGAAGGAAG
>NW_012104365.1:900020-925213 GCF_000951045.1 Mandrillus leucophaeus | reverse complement strand
GGAAGGAAGGAAGGAAGGAAGGAAGGAAGGAAGGAAGGAAGGTAGGTTGGTTCAGTCCTCAACGGAGCCTCACAGTAGTGAATGCTGTGATATGTCACCCAGAGCCCCTTTAGTGAAAGATTGTCAGCAAGCAGCCTTCAGCAATCTGTCCCTTTAGAGCTTGCTTCAGTTGCAGAGAGCTGCCTCCCCCAAGGTCACAACTTTCTCAGGTAGCCCCAGGCAGCCCACATCCAGTGACTGAAGAATGGAGGGGTCTAAACTCCTGGTCTAGCCAACTTTAAAGGCCCATTCTAGCTGCAGAGCATGGGTTGGCCAAGGGCACTGTTGCCTGTATCCACTTCCTCCTCTACACAGATATCGATGCCCATGGTAACTCCCTAATAAACCCCTGGCACATCGAGCTCCATTTCAGAGCCTACTTCCCAGAGAACTCAACCTGAAATACTCACAATCCCTAGTAATCTAAGGCCCTCTCCTTGCAAATGGGTGGCCCCCAAAGCTTAGGATAAACCAATCACAGAGAACTCGGGTTCCCAGGGGGATAAACATCAAGTGATATTCCCAGCTGCACTTCTAAGTTGAGTCAAAACAGTTTTTGCAAAAACCTCAGGAAAAAAAAAAAAAAAAAAAGGCCTTTCTAGAGCTACTGTTGGAATCAGTAATGAGACATCTAGAAGTTTCTTTCACATGACTGAAAGTAATTTTAAGAGTAGAAAAAGTCACAGGAAGTGTAGCCTGGTGCCTGGCAACATACTAAATATTCAATAAATGTTCGTTGCAACAATGAAAGCTTCTTTTTTCTTATTCTCAGTTTCTCCCCTAAGAATTTAAAACTAGAAGAAGATTATAAGACTAACACATTCAGACCCATGCAGTTATTTTCTCCAAATCACTTGTTTTTAGCACAAAAGGGATAACTATCTGTGATGTATTTTTCCATTATTTTCTTTGTGCAGGAGGTTTTTAAATTAATTTATTCTCTTTCTGCATCAGGTTGTCTTACAATTGAAGATGTGAAGTGTTTGTCTTCCAAAGGCTTTCTGGTGATGTCTTTTTTTGCTGTTAACGTCTTCTTTGTCTATGCCTGTGATCCCTGCCAAATTGCCCATGGAACAGTAACTCAAGTGCATAAATTATGAGACCACATAGGCACCAGGCACATCTATTCGAGTCTAAATGTCTTAGGAGAGAAGTTTTCTTTTTGGAAAACAAACACAATCAAACCTTGATTAACTGGAACATTTGGGGGATGAGCAGTCTAGATAATTTGATTTTCTGGGTAATTTTCAGTTAACCAAAAAGTCATCAAAGTTTTCAAACCCTGATACAGAAAATCTTGATTAAAATGTTCTTCTTTCCACTTCTGGCAAAGGCGGTAGAGCATAATGGAAAATTTTGGAAGCAGAAGGTGGTGGTGTCATGGCAAAAATGTTGGACTTTAGGGGTGAAGTCCTGGTGTCAGTCACCACTTTGCCTCTGACTCAAGCTCGGGCAAAACCCTCTGGTCCTTGGTTTCCCCTAAAAGGAATAAGGTGCAAACCAACGCTCTGGATTTTCTCAATGTGGTGCCCAGCATTGATGTTCATTATTTTTCGTTCCAGTTGGCTACAGAAGTTTGTAGAGCGTTTGGGTTGCATCTACTTTCACAGTAAAATCTTATCCTTCCCTATGTAAATATTTCCTTAGTGTCTACTCAGTGTTCAAGTGTGCTTACGAATGGTAAAGCAATAAACAGCATCTATTCCCATAGACATGTCATACTTTCTCCTGGCTCTTTCTCCTTGAGGTGGAATGGAGCAGGGCAGGGGGAAGATTTTGGGATTTGATTAAATTATCACCAATTAATGTTGTGCTGTGTGTAGGCTCTAGAAACATGTCCTAATGGAGCTGGGAAGAAATACTGGACTGTGGGCCCTGGACTCTGCCTGTGGTCCTGCCAGGGTACGTCTTTCTCTCCACTTCAGTCTCATCATCAGCATGAGGGCTGAGCTGTTTCTGGGGCCAGCACTACACTGTCACCCTAATGCCCAAGACCAGAGCTTCTCAACCTCAGCACCACTGCACTACATACTGGATACGTCTTTGTTACAGCAACTGCCTTGTGTTATGCACTGCAGGATGCTGAGCAGAATCCCTGCCCTCTGCATACAGACGCTTGGGAAATAAAATTGCCCCCTCTGAGAACCACTGCCTTAAAGCATGATATCTTAATCTTTCTTGGGAAAAAGAATTTGGGGATAACATCAGGCATCAAATATTTGATGGTTTCTCCCAAGGAAGTTAGGCCTCAAATAGTGTCCACCTGGGTTTCTTTGCTATGTGGGATCGAAGACGCATTCATTTCCTTTATGCTGAGGTGCCTGGAAATTACCTTCTAGCAAAAGTAGTCCCAAGTTACCATGTTCAGGTGGAGAAGACACTGACACGGATTGAAGCTACCAGGAGGATAATAAAAACTGTAAGCACAAGACTAGTGGGAAGCATCTTTCAAGCTTCTGTGCTCCACGTAAGGAGAAATGAGGCTGCTGGCATGAAACAGAGGAGGAGACGCATCTTAATGCATAGGATGATTTCTTCTTCTCTACTGAGGACAATTTTTAAACATTTTATTTGCATTAAGCGTTTTGAATTAGGGTAAAGATACACTTTCTAACATTCCCTTAACATTCTTCACCCTTACCACCATCTGATATTATGTAGTTTACATATGTGTCTGCCTGACTCCTGAAATACTTCCTCTCCCGCCCCCAAATAAAAGCTCCATGGATTCTGTGTCTTTTTCACTCCTATATCCTCATGTGCCTGCTACAGACTTAAGCACCCAACAAATATTGGCTGAACTAACAAGATGGAGTAAGTAATGGGAAACAGTTGCTAAATTCTGAAGTGGATGAATAATGCCATTGTTCATCTCTGATAATGAGATGGATCTTCATAAGGAAAGGGGTTGGGGCCAGGTGCGGTGGCACGCCTGTAATCCCAGCACCTTGGGAGGCCGAGGCAGATGGATCACTTCAGGTCAGGAGTTCGAGACCAGCCTAACCAAAACATTATGTGATTATTCATTTGAGACCAAAATCCTTTGATTTGAAATGTCAATTATTTAACTGTACAGTTTGACCAAAGGAACTTATCCAAGAAACCTACAATTCTACTTGTGGTCATCAGTTCCATCGTCTTGGAGAAAAAATGGAGACAGAGCTCTGCTAAAAAAGGAGCTAGAACAACTAGAGAACTTAACTGCAAATATACCGTTTAGGTTAGCTCGATGTTTCCCCAAGTGCACTGGGTAATATGAAGATGATATTTAACTGGCACATGAACAATTTTTAATAGTTTTACATTTTCACGCATATTCAAAAATATACTTAACTAGAAAATTCAACGAGTTTTCATAGACATTATTGCTTAGGACAATAATTGCTTCTTTAACACAGAGATAATTTAAATAAAAGTATTAAATAAACAACATACCCACATGTGGCATCTTGATACATATGACAAAAAGCGTTAAGATGGTTCTCAAATGACTGAAGTTTGGAACAAATAGATTAATTCTAAGAATTGCGATTACAGTTTGATGAGTTCGGAAAAAAGCTATTAAGAGCCATCAGTTAGTATATCTGTTCCTTCCATATCCTCAATCCCACTTTTCCCTCCAATGAATTGTGCCCCATTGACTTCAAGTGTCTTCAAGAAGTATGTAAATAGACTAATAATATTGTGTTGCACTGTAAAAGTAAGTCTACTTATTCTTGCAAGGAGTACATAAATCACCTATATAAGAAGCTATGATTTTGGTTTAAGGACATGGTGAAACCCCATCTCTACTGAAAATACAAAAATTAGCCCGGTGTGGTGGTGTGCGCCTGTAATCCCAGCTACTCGGGAGGTTGAGGCAGGAGAATTGCTTGAACCAGGGAGGTGGAGGTTGCAGTGAGCTGAGATTGCACCACTGCACTCCAGCCTGGGCGACAGAGTGAGACTCCATCTAAAAAAAAAGAAGAAGAAGGAGTTGGGCTATATTATTTATCTTAGACTCTTTTTTTCTTCCCTGTTTACTCTCGGCGAGCCATTTTCATTTGTTTACTCAGTAAAAGTGCACTAATGCCTGTTATGAGCCAGGCACTCTTCCAGCAGCTATGAAAACCAGGATAAAGACACCATGGGCTCTGCCTCCAAGGAGCTCCCTTTTGGGCCATATATGTAGTCATCTCATTTCCTAACTCATCGGCCCTAGTCCACCCAGTTATTTTAACAAGGGGAGGACTTTTGAGGAAGTTTTCAATGTGTTCTCTCTCTCTCTCTCTCTCTCTCTCTCTCTCTCTCTGTGTGTGTGTGTGTGTGTAAGGTTCTCTTTCTGTGTGTGTGTATGTATGTGTAAAGGATTCCTTCAGGCAAATATGCCCAACTAGAGTATTCATATTTGTGGTTTACACATCATGTAGAAAAAGCAAGGCTAGATATCTGACCTTTCACGTATGATGGAGCCAACAGGCCTCAATCCTGCTGTGTTATACCCCATTGCACACAATATATGCACAGAAGGCAACCAGATCTCTGTGGCCACAGGCAGAACTGGGCCACTCTTTCCCAGGTGCTGCAGGTACAAAACCTCTCATTCCCAATAGGAATGAGATATCCATTCACTCATACCTTACACAGAAAAATAAGTCACCTATTTCTGGGCTGAAATAGCCATGGACTAATCCCAAGATGCTCAATGGTAGAGGCTGTTGAATTTGCCTCTGGCAGAAACTGAAGGAAAGCGAAGGCAGACTGAATCTGTCACCACTGGAAACAAAGGTCCCAGACACCACTGAGCAACTCTGCATACACAGCCCAAAGATCAACAAGCTGACACTAAAGAGACTTGAAAGGTGCTCTCTGTGGTTCTTAGTACAGCCAAATCAATTTTCCTCACAGTTAGAAGTATGGAAGCAGTTATTTCAGCAGAACTTACGGCAGTGCTTGTAGCTGGGCATGAATTCCTAACTATGCATTCCTATATATCATTTCTGTACTCACTGACTAATCAGCCAACACTCAAAACACCAAAACAAATAAAAAAAAATGTTTATGCAACAAAACATTATGTGATTATTCCTTTGAGACCAAAATCCTTTGATTTGAAATGTCAATTATTTAACTATACAGTTTGATCAAAGACCCTTATCCAATAATCCCACAATTCTGTTTGTGGTCACCAGTTCTATTGTATTGGAGAAAAAATGGAGACAGAGCTCTGCTTAACAGGAGCTAGAATAACTAGAGAACCTAACAGCAAACATACTGTTTAGGTTATCTCGATGTTTCCCCAAGTCCACTGGGTACACCACTGGTAGTATGAAGATGATATTTAACCGACGCATGAACAATTTTTAATAGTTTTACTATATTTTAATGCATATTTGAAAATATACTTAACTAAAAAATTCAACAAGTTTTCATAGACATTATTGCTTAGGGCAATAATTGCTTCTTTAACACAGAGATAATTTAAATAAAAGTATTAAGTAAAAAATATACCCATACGTGGCATCTTGATACATATAGCAAAAAGCATCAAGATGGTTCTCAAATGACTGAAGTTTGGAACAAACAGATTAATTATAATAATTGCGATTACAGTTTGATGAGTTTGGAAAAAAGCTATTAAGAGCCATCAGTTAGTATATCTGTTCCTTCCATATCCTCAATCCCACTTTTCCCTCCAATGAATTGCACCCCACTGACTTCAAGTGTCTTCAAGAAATATGTAAATAGACTAATAATATTGTGTTGGGCTATAAAAGTAAGTCTACTTATTATTGCGAGGAGTATATAAATCACCCTCATAACAAGCTATGATTTTGATTTAAGGATGTTTTCTCTGTTAATGAGTAATGCTAAATGTCCAGAAAACATCAATTCCAAGGGAAAAAGGTTCTAGATTATTGCACTGTGGGATCGTGCCCTCCTGTGGCTTCAAAGTTTCGCTACACTTAAGAATTTAAAATTAGATTCCTCAGTTACGGACTATAAAATATGGCAGATAATGACAAACAAGCTATATGTGAAAAGGAAGCACCACAAGAAAATGAGATCATTGGACATGACCTAATCCCTTTGTTGAGTGGAATGGGATACCAATATGGCCGACGAGGCATTGGGTCAATGATTAGGAATAATCAGATGTCCCATTCATAAAGGATATGGTTTGCAATGGTTTTAGTTAAAATGTTAACAAATCACATGAGACATTTGCATTTTAAGTTTTATTTTTATCAAAACAAAATAATTTAATCATATAAAGAAAGAAATTTCAACAACCAACCCAGAAGCCAATCAATTCCCTGATTGTGAACAAGCAATTGAGTAGTAAATCCTGAACAGTCGACCGCATATAAAAGACATTCCGTCATCCTCTAGTGCTCCAAGTAGCAGAGGCTGATGTTTTTCCCTGGTTCCTGTTCTTCCAATGGTGAAGTAATGTGCTTGACTGTTCCTATACTTCTTCAGACCAAATTATGTATAAGTGCAAAGCATGGATGAAAAGAATCATATAGTGTATAAATCTAGCACATAATATTTTCTAGGTCCTGACCCTTATATTTAATGGGTTCTGAAAAATAAGGACAAGAAATTGTGCTTAAGTATTGAGAAATGTCGTGTTTCAAAAGCCAAAGTGCCTCCCTACATGAACTATGGGAATAACAACTGAAGTGAGAAAAAATACACAAGCCCAGTTTGCTGCAATAGTAGAAATATGATCACCCATAGAGCCGGGCAGGCCATTTTCTCCTCACCATATTAAATTATGTCTGGGGAGTTGAGCAGCAGCACATTCCGATAATGACGACAGTTTCCATAACTATAAAAATCTGCTGCACCAGGCAAATTTTGTGCAAAATGCAAATTTCTGTGCTGGGGGGAAAAAATGAATAATGTGATCATTCTAAGTAATGAATGTAAATGCAAGGAAATACTTTTTGGCATGAGACTGCAAATTGTTTATCTTTCATGTCAAGAACTGTGGTCACAGTGCGCTTCTACAAGGTTCCTCTTCCGGTCTCAGCTTTAGAAGAGTGATTTCAGGAAGAAAAAGTCTGACTTACCCTAGGTTACCACCATGCTATTGGCAGTGTTTTCATTAAAATTCAGAGACACTCTCCTCCATCTTTTTTTTTTAATCACTTGGCAAATGAACCATAGGTTCTCCTGGTTACTGTGAGATGTGAACCAAAGGGGTTATTAGCTTTGTCTCATATCTCAAGGGTTAAGCCTAACAGGAGAGATGAGCTGTTTTTCAACATGTTTTACAAGAAGGAGGATTCCAGTTGTCCACTAAAAATCACATGACTTTGAGTCACTTAACAACGTAGGTTGCCAAGGAGGGGAGGATTGAACCCTCTTCCCTCCATACATCTTTAACAGCAAGATTTAGCTGGGTGTAGGTACAGGTGGAGAGAGAAACTTGGTGAGTCTTGAACATCATGGGGAAATGTCACTTTTGAGATTGGCAAAAAAAAAATTCAGTGCCCTTTCCTTAGGTCATGACAGCGTCCCTGTAACTACTCTCTGTGGAAGAAACTGAGGCATCAGTTGGTTAAGACCCTTACCTAAAGATACAATAAAATTAACACTGGAAAATTAGCACTGGGGAAAGAGGGAAATCCCTGATCTTTAAACTCTGGTTGCTTTGTTCTAAAATAAATTTGTTTTTCCTTAACCATCATGCAGTACACACTTGCAGAGTATACAACTGTGGTAGTTATCAATTGATAATACTGACATTTTATTTTCATTAACCCAAACTGGGTTCTAGGTTGTTGATGTTACCCTTAAAATGTATTCTTATAATTGTATTTCGCTTTAAGAAACCCAAAGGAAAATTAAGATTTATAAAATCAGAGATTGTTCATTGCTTTATAAAAAGATTCTTCATTAAAAAAAAAAAATCTTTACCTTAGGATTTTTTCAAGAGCCAGCTCCCTTAGGGTCATTCAAAATACATTTTTAATTTTAAAAAATCCATTGAAATACAGCTTTTTCACAAATTCATGTTGATATAAAGTAAGGTACACTTGTAAACACTGCCAGCCACTAGCCAAAGACCAGCAAAGCAAGGTGGTTTGGCTACCTGTTCTACCTTTGTAAGAGATACAGGGAGTTAGAGATGAAATCAATATTCTGCCATATTTGACCCAGGTTGGGATGTGACAGCTGGCAACGGTGGCTCCTAGAAGGACACAGCTTCCACCATTATCCTGAAGTTGGTGCTATTTGGAGCTATGACTTACTGATTTACAGCCAGTGATCCCGTTCATGCCACAGTAGCCACCCAGAAAGGAGGGGTCTAGAAGACAGATTTTTTCCCCTGACCAGTGCCTCCTAAGACAAAGGAGCCAGTTCAGCCTACAGATAGGTTTTCTCCATTCTTACCGGAGAGTTCTGGTTTTGCTTTTAATTTTTTGAACTATGAGTCACATGTATAGGCTGGATGATTGCACCCTAAAATCTGGAACTCTGGGGAAAAAATTAGATGGAGCTTCTTCAGGTTCAGGTTCTTCACAGCAATAATTGGTGGAAGGTGTTTGCATTTCAGTTCCTCACTGTCCCCACCCAAACTTCTTGCATGCAAGGCCCCCGTGGCAACGGTTCCCCATGGAGAATATCTTCAAGCCATTGAGTCCACGCATTTTAAGGAGAGAGCAGCTTCTCTATCAACCATTCTCAGAAAAATTGGAACCTGGAGATACATTCATCTTGTCCAACTCTCTTATTCTCACTTAGGGAAACTGAGGTACAGAGAGACTCTCAACCAAGATTTCCCAGCTAAAGTCAGGACTTCAATCTCCATCCAAGGCTCAGACCATTTGCCTACACTGCCTCTCTCATTATAGTGGCATGAATCATTCAAAAAGGGAGACAATCACCACATCACTTTTGTTGGGTTTAAAAAGTACACTAAGTGAATGTCCAACATCCTTTTTACCTCCCTTCTTATGTTTTTCTTGGCTGGGCCTGAAATCCTTGGATATTTATGAGTGCATATGAAAATGGTCACAAATATATACTAAGTAACCAGGGAAGCTGGTCTGGCATTGAAGTTTTCTATGAATAACACCAAAATTGGAAAATTCACATGAAGATACTTGAAATTTGACCATACTTAGTCACAGGCACAGACTGACGAAAGTGTATTCGTATGTGTGAGATGCTCTGCATTGCCGTGTCTTTGAAGTACAAGATGTCACATGAACATCATTACATCAAAGTTAAACCAAAAGAGCTCAGCTATAAATTTCAAATTGTACAAAATCATACCAAAAGCAAGTATAAAATTTTATTGAAATACAGCAATGTAAACCTCTTTAAGTTTCTCCTCTCCCATGGAAGGATGGGGAGAGGAAGGCAGTGGGTCTGAGGCTTTGCTCACTGGGCTGGTTGATGCAGACCTGCTGTTTTCTTCTGCACAGGGGCGCACTGGCTTGGAATACTGGAGAATTTTATCTGTGCAGTTCTGACGTGCACAATACAGAGGCTGATTTAATTTGACAGCAAAGTAACACTAAGCCCCGAAAATAAAATTACTGAGATGTAAAACAGCGTCAAAACTCCAATTAGTTTTGTATCCTTGAAGCTTCTGAAGGAAATCTAAAAGGCTCCCGTCACGATGAGCAGGCATCAGTTTAAGCTGTACAGATTACTAAAATGTAACCCTCTAATTGAAACTGCTCAGAGCACAATATGACAAAAAGAATCAGAGGAAAATAAGTGAATTTTTCCCTCTTAAAAATGACTCATTACAGACAGACAGTTCTATTAACTTTTAACACAATGTTCCTTTGCAAAAACTAGAAAAACCAACGGTCTCAGAGATCTCCACAGCAAAGGCACCAGGCACAAGAGCATGTACTTGTGTCACCTGACCATAAATAAGCATTGACCATTTGTGCAACATTTAAAAGTAATCAGCATTTCACCGGATCATAGGCATTTTGAAGTGTATTTACAACTCCACTAAGGACGTCAATACTCTGAACAAGTTTCAGTTTTTTAATGTACCCAAATTTTGTCTCCAAAATGAACAGAAGTATCTTTGTGCCCAGTTCACACCCCTGTCTCTTTGTCAAGCTACTCCAATTATCCCAAGTATGCTCTCTACCTTGGAAGCAAACCCTCAGTTTACTAACGGAGAAAGCCAGTTGCCTCGACTGTGTGGGATCCACTTGTGAAGAAACGTGTTGATTGTGGCTTTCTTGGTTAGTGCCATTTGATTGCAGAGAGGCAGTGGGGGACAGGGGCAGAAGAGGCGGCTGGGAGTCAAGGCCCAGTCACTGTGCACGTTGACCATTTCCGGAGTTTGCTTCCTTGCCATGTCTGCCCTGCCTGGCACCATGTGAACATAAGCAGAGCACTCCCAAGGGGAGCTGGGGAACACTGTGGCTGAGTTGGGGGTCAGGAGTTGGTTGGAGTTGGCTTGTAAATAACTCAAAATGGCTTTCCTAATCTGTAGGTGTTTCACAGATAGAGTTTAGTTCTTCCGCCAGTCTGACAACATTTACTTGTGAAGCGTCAACAGTCTTCGACCAAAGATACCATCTTTCTCTGGAAGCTTCATATTTCTATAACCAATCGGTCTTCGTCGTCGCTGCTGGTATCACTGAACTCCACTCGAGTTTGCTTTCTCATTCCTTCCAGACTCCTCTTCTTGAGGGATTTAGAAGGGGCTTCAGGAATTTCTATGGGCTGCTCTGGCTTAGAAGGAACTACAGAATCCTTCCGAGTGATTAATTCAGATACCTGACGTTTCCTACCGTCACTTCCTAAAGAGGGGCAGGGGACGGCCATTTCCCCACACCCATACTGGCCTCTGGAAGGAAAAAATGTCTTGTGTCTCCCTTCCTTTTGGTGTGAACTAGCTGAACTTGGTCTTGAAGCTGGTATTTCAAGATGAGTTTTTTCAGTTGACCCCAGTGGAACCGAATCTGAAATTCTTTGTCCAGATGAAGGTCTCCCTGGCAAGAGGGTCTGTGCTCTGCCCTCTCCTGTGGCTTTGCTGTCCGGGGAGCTTGGTATCAGAGTCCTCCCTGCAGTCTGGCTGTGGTCTTGTGGTTCAGCACTGTGAATTTCCTGGGCTATGTGATCTGTTCTCGCTGGCAGAGATATACAAATGGGAGCCACAGAGGTAGCAATGTCGTGGCGGGGAAAAGTTCCTTTGGACCCAAAGGAAGAAGGCCCTTGAGCATCTGAGAAAATGCATGGTTTGGGATCTGTTGAGACTGGATCCTGGGAGGCCGGCAGCTGAGTCTCCAGCAACCCAAGGTCAAGACTTTTGCCAGGGGGTAGAGGAGCGTCATTAACCACTGCCAGGTAGGTGTCAGATTGCAGAGAGAATCCTGATGTGGCAGCAGTGCTGTGAGCAGTACAGTCACTGTGCTCACCGGCAGATGGAGAAATATCCTGCAACAAAGTGCAAAGAGAAAAAATGGGGGGGGAAAAAGGTTAATTGGTACAAAGAAAATGTGGTCAGAAACGTGGTCCTCAATGAAAACAGGTCTTGAGGTCTTAATGATTCTTTACCAAGCGTGAACTTCAATATGACGCCCTCAATAAGTTTCCATTAATAACTAATTGGTGCATTAACTCGAATAAAGCTCCCGATTGATATAAAATAGGTTGCTGAGATCCTGTGCTTTTATCTGGCTTTGTGAAAAACAGAACTGCTCAATCATCTAACCAGTTCTCAGCTTCCTTTTTTAAGTCACTACTGCTCATGAAGCGGATGTACTATTTTATAGGACTGTGTATTGAAGGTTTTTGCTTGTTTGTTTTTGTTTTTTTCCAGATGAGTGTTTTTCCAAGTGTGGTCTGGATATGTATTTTAGTGGTTTTCAACACGCAGCCCCACAATCTGGGGGGTTTCATGTTGCAGTGGCACCTGTCAGCCATCTCTCTATTCAGGTGTGCAGTAATAACATACTTGGGTTTTTTAAAGAAACCATCAGAAATCATCCCAATGTTTGCACTACCAAAGCTGCTCAGTCATTTGATACAGAATGTTTTGACTTATTTGTTTGTCTTAATGGGCTTTCTTTGAGGCAAATCTTCATAAGGTGATCCGAGTAAGTTCTGCCACACTGAACAAGAGCAACAAGAACAAGCAGAGCTATAAATCTAGACCAGCAATAGGTAGGGGCAGTTCAAAATCATCATGCCCACCTTCACAGTTCGTTTGTCCATTTCCCTGACAGTCCTTGAACTCGTACCAAGAGAGAGGGTTCCTGAGGTTTGACTGCAGTCACCTTCCTTCTTCTCTTCCTTCCCACAACAAGGAGGTGATTCTGTGGTGGCATGAGATGGCTCCTCTTGCAGATTCAGACCTGAAAGGGGAGAGGCACATTTACGTACATCTGGAATTATAAAATTAGCAAAGAGTAATTTCCTGGGAGGTGGTCCATGACTTCATGATCGCCTCTGAGCTCATTAACCCTCATCTCACAGGGTGTGTGCAAGAACTCAATTTATCTCCAACCAATTCACGCTTGGTCAAATAAAATATATCCACTCTATGAAAAAAGGAAATGGCCAAACCAGTTCTCAAAGGAGAAAAATCCCTGAATGATACATATCATAAAATATATCTATATTTCATGTTGCTTCTTCTCATCAGAGTTGTATTCCTGGTCATGTCTGTTTAGGTAAATTTTAGATCAGCTTGAATTCTCTGGACATATTACAAAGTGGTCAGAATAGACGTTTCAATCGATGTATAGTGGGAACTTAGAAATAAACCATGTCTTAATTCCCACTAGAGTGCTGGGCAGCAAGGGATGAGGTTGGCTTTTGTGATGCTGTTGTCTTGTTGTGGTGGTTATTGTTGTGATTGTGGAAAGAAAGAAGGGCCCTGACAATATCTGCAAAGCAGCATTTCTTGTACCTGTCTTTCCCTCATCCTTCACCTGCACTAATGACCTGGCAGACCAGTCAAAAGGATCACAAAATTTCAGAGAGGGCAGGTTCCATCATGATATGAGATCAGGGAAATATCTTAAAATGACTGTGTCACTAGAGAAGAAGCACTAGACCCACTTTTAAATTTGCTTTCATTTTGATGAAAGGTACACACGTGCAGTCTGAAAAGTCAAGCCTTACTATGTTTTAAGAAAAACAGCAACCCCTGCCAACCCATCCATCTTTTCCCATTTGGGAGTCTTTTGACTTTTATCTCCTTCATGTCTAATAACATTGTTATAGGACTATATCTTGTGGAAGTAGTAGCTGTGACTTCTCATGGGGAGAGAGGAGGGTTTCCCTCTTCTTCCAGCTCCCCCACTCTTCAACCTTCATGACCCCACACACAAGCACACATTCCACCTCTCTATCTTCTCAACAGTTCTCTAACACTGATGGCCTGTTTTCATTTAGGCGAATATTCCGTGTTTATTGTGTGTGTGTGTGTGTATACATATATATATATATATATATATGTATGTATGTATATAAAATCTATTATTATATATTACCTGTCAGCACTGAATCATGTAGTATACTATGATTATGTTGCCTTTCTTGCCAAAACTGCTTTCCCTGGAATTAATTATTTTACTTTTTAAAAATTTCGCTGAGTTTTCTATGGACTTATTTCTAAAATCATTTTCCAACCGCCTCTCCAATTGTCTGGGGTTTCATTTCATTCCCTGAGAAATGTTTCCTTGAAACTTTCTAATTTGCTCCAAGTGGACCATGTTTCTCTACAGCATGGCTGTGCCCTCAGGGTCTCCCTTCATCCCCGCTGTGCTGATTCTCTTCACTTCTTTCCTGGTTCCTGAACCTCTACAACTTCTTTTTTCTTGTTTACTCTCCTGCTTTCCTAACACAAAACTTCTAGTAGTTTCATGAGAAAGGGTATATGAAGTATAAGTCTTTAGATGTAATTGGCAGCTTGGCTGGGTATGACATTTTGAATCAGAAATCATTTCCCTTTGGGGTTGCAGCCATGGTTCTATTGTGTTCTAGTTGTTGAGAAGTCTGGAGACAATATGACTTATGATTCATGATCCTTTGGATGAAATCTTTTTGTTTGTCGCTCTCTGGAATCCCTGAGGCTCTTCCTTATTTCTGGTGTTACCACAGTCTGGGTCTATCTTCATTCATTGTCTGGGCACTCAATCAATTCTTTCAACCTGAATCATGTCCTCAGGTTTTAGAAAAATGTGGTTCTGTTTTTATTTCCTTTTTCTTTCTCATGTACAATGCATTGTTTTGAAATATATACACATTGTAGGTTGACTAAATTAGCTTATTATTAATAACATACGTATTAGCCCATATGCTTATCTTTTTTTGGCAAGAATACTTAAAGTATACTCTTAGCAATTTTTAAGAATACAAAACATTGTTATTAACTATAGTTACCATGTTGTACAATATAACTCTTAAATGTACCTGTTATTTCTGATTTTTTTTCCCTTCTGTTTTGTCTTTTCTCTCTTTCTAGAACTGCCCTTATTGGGTTATTGGATCTCCTAGTATAATCTTCTATTTTTCTTATCTTTTCACTCTGATGTTCTATTTCTTGGTCTTTTTGTTTCACTTTCAGGGAAATTTCCTCAACTTTATATTCCAATGAGTTTCTATTTCTGCTATATGCTTTTAATTTCTAAGAGTTCTTTCCCATGTTCTTTTTTTATAGCATCTGTTCTTATTTCACGGCTCTAACATCCTCTCTTTTACCCCCAGCAATGTTAATAATGGTTTTTTGTTGTTGTTGTTGAAGTCCATAGTGCCTCTTCCAAATTCCTTTGTTTCCATTAGTTTATTTTTATTTCTCTCTAGGTTAGTGGCTTTCCTGAGAAATACAGCAATCTTAGCTGCTTATGTTTAGGAAATGGGCACGAAAAGGCTGACTTGGTGTTCTTTACAAGTGCAATCTGTCAACCATGGGCCCTACTGTTAGGTTATGTGGTTGCTCTGTTTCAGTGGGAACCCTGAAGTAGTTATCCGCAGGTCTCCATGTGTACTGGTCAGCTTCTACAGGAAGAGTCCTTGGGTCTCCTGACTGTAAAATAGAAGCCAGGCTGCTGGCATTCTGAAGTCAAAATTAGAGAAGAGATTCTGGGGGCTCATATGCAGTATTCACATTTGCTCAAACCCCATTTTCAATCTAGTCCCCTCACTCCCCTGCTGAACTAATTACGCCAAGTGTCCCCCAGCATTTTGTATGCTGTCCAGAGACTAAGTCCCTAGACTTCCGCAAGGGTGAAGGAAGTTACCAAGCTAGAAACGGGGTGGGATTTGAAGTCTGATTGCTTCTTAGTCTTTCAATCAATCTTGTTTTCAGCCTCACCTGGTACCATGAATGTCTGAGTTGTGGGGAGTCTTCCCACTGTTAAATCAGGATTCCATTCCTTGGGGTCAGCTACATCAGTTCCCATTCAGACTCTGCACTCCAGCTTTCAAACTAGTGGCATCATTTCTTCTCCAAGTCGTTTCTCCTTGTGAGCTTATACATTACAAACACCTTTAATTACTAACCTCTTGTGAGTTGTTAGAGAAAAGTAGAGGTAAATAAATGTGTTCCATCCTCCATCTTAAACCAAAAGAACAGTTCCACTTCTTATATCTAAAGGGGTAAGTTACTAGATTACCAAGTGTGCTAATCCTGAGCAAATCAACTTTGAAAATCCGTAGAGAAGTGCACAGTTTGGGAAAGAAAGCAATGCTTTTTTCTTCCACACAATCTTTCTTGACCCTCCCGTGTACTCTGGTAGTCTAATGGCACACAATGAGGCTTTTGTTATTCCATTCACCTGTTCAACAACCACATCCTGGGCCCCTTCAATGACCCAGGCACCATGCTCCACCTTGAAGAGTCTGAGAAGAACAAAACAAAGATGGCGCTGACCCTCAAGAGCTTCTACTGTAATGGGGAAAGAGAAGCAAAGACAAGGAAGCAGACACATATTGTGATGGGGTCACAAAGGAAACAAATCGAGGAGCGGGGTATTACCGAGAGTGAAAATGAGAGTATTACAGGCAGTAACGATTAACAGGAGGCTATTCCAGAGACTAATGAGAAATGGAGGGAAGCATACTACAGAGTCACGATAAGCAGGGGGTAGTAAAGAGAGTAATGAGGGGGCTTATTCCAAAGAGTAACTGGGGACGACTTTTATATAGTCAAGGAAGACTTCTCAGAAAGGCGACATCAGAAATGAGACCTTCAGAGTGAGAAAGAACAAGTCCACGAAGGATGTTCTAGACAAAAGAAGGAACAATACAGAGACCTTAAAGGGGAAAGCAGCTTGGGGGAGCAAGGGACTCATGGGGGGCCAATGTGGAAGGAGAGTCATGAATGAAGAGGCAGGGGCAAGATGATGTGGGGGAAGTCAACAGGGACTCAGATCTTGCAGAGTACAAGTGACTGTGGTAAGAAGTTTAAATTTTGAAGCCAAACTTGGGAGAGAGGTGAATAGAGGTGGGAAAAACAGGTACAAGCTTACTAGGATAATCTAGGGGCCAGATGAGATGGCTTGACTAGAGCACCAGAAGTAGAAAGGGAAAAAAGAGGTGGATTCAAGGTACGTTTTCATTCTCACCCATGAAAAATTACCAAAAATTAATGGTGATGATATGCATTTCCTTAGCCTCATCGTTCACCAAGCACAAGCGCTCACTCTAAGTGAATTAAGCTCTGTCCCCACAGTGACAAAACAACCAGGCAATTCATTCAATTCAATGAAGAAGTAAAACCAATCAGTGTAGAGAAAATAATCAGATTGGCCAAATGTCTTCCCAACAGGTTGTTTTGGTTTTTAAGCTTAAGCAGAAAGGTCATGTACACATTTGACCAATAACTTCTGACTCATCTATGAAAGCAAAGGAAGAAAATCCACTGATCTGATTTGTTTTTGACCATACAGTCTACAGAGAAAAGTGAGTTATCTTTAATAATTGTGAAAAATGCCCAAATAATGTCACTGAAGTGTGTTAAACTGATTTGGATTATTGAGGAAGGACACTAACTTGCTTTTAAATGAATGGCCCTTTTCAAAAAGTAAGTAGTTCCCTGGCCAAATTTTAAATCACAGAATGTGATTCCGTTTAGGCTTCAGCATCATACTATATGAATCACTTCCTACATCTTCAGAAATTACAAACTCCACTGTCTTAATGCAATCTTCAGAAATTCAATCGCTCTTACACAATTATGTGACTTTTCTTAGAGAGACCATCTCTCATCACAGCTCTCTGTGCCGTGCTCTTCCTTCCCTGATTAAAGGCTGTGTTTTTAATAATTTCCCTCAGAAATAATTGCCAGACTGCATTTAGAGGAAGAGGCCGCTTGAAGTGTTACAGCAATTTTAAATGTGGCCATCTTGAAAAGGCTATAGGAAACCGTAAAATACTTAGAAAGAAAATGAAATAAATAAACAACATGATGAAACTTACAACATGACTGTAGACATCTTTAATGCCAAACCTTCTTCCAGCTGCCTAATGTCTAAGCCATACTAAAATGCTATAAATACACTGCTCAAATATCATTAACTAAAAATGTAAGTAATTTGATATATGTCTTTTGGTTTGTCCCAATACACCAAAACTCCATGAATTTGGATTCCAAAGACTGAATTATTATTTTTAAAAAGGGCTAAAAATGAGTCTACAAAATCAACCTTCTAAGCAAACTGTAAATATGAACAAGAACATAGGAGTAATTTCCTAGACTATTAATTGATCTGTGATTAAATTGTTCAGAAGCATCCCTGGAATTAAAAGATCCACAATGTGCTAGCAATTACTTAAAGAAAGCTGGGCAGATCTCTAAAAGTAATCACTTTGTGGATAGTTAATTATTCAAATATTTTTAAGCCTGTTTTCGAGCCTACGTTATTGAGCCTAAATATTTACTGGGCACCGAGCACAGCCAACAACTGTACCAAGGACTATGCTAAACACAGGGCATTTGTTCCCTGGAAAATGAGGCAGACACACCCACATGATAATTCTAGTTTATTGGGGGAGAAATTCGGTAAGCAAATAATTATATAAAAAATTCACCAAGCAAATGTGGTAAACAGCATGAAAGAAAAAGCATGAAGGTACTAGGTGGCCATGATATAGGACCCCAACCCAACATCTATCTATGGAAAAGAGTAAAACCATGCGCACAGTCAATCATCTGACATCGGCCCTGTTCTGGACGGCTTTCTAAGTCTGAATCATCTATTCATGTAATTATTCAACCAATTTTCTTTAAGTCTCTGTCGCATACCTGACGTTATGCTAAAGTTTAACAGTAAATTCATTTGTTTCTGCAATCCTATTACATTTTTTGTTTATGAAGCCTCTTTAGGGAAAAAAAAAAATGGCTAAAAATGATGGAAGAAAGAGGTTTTATTCCTCTCAGGCAGAGAGAACGGGGGACGTCGGATGTCAATGCCAATCAAAAAATAATCAGAAGTTAGTGGGCGGTAAGCAGTGAGAAGCAGCCCCGACTTCAGCTGCACAGGCAGGGAGGGTTGTGGGAGAGGACCAGAAAGATGGATTTATCAAGTACAGCCTCGGGTATTTCTGCACTATCCTAATGCAATCTTTTGAAAGTTTGCCTCTAAGTAATCATAAACAAATCTTTTATTTCAGCAACCATTTTTCTTAGTAATTCTCATTTCTTTTCTATTTCTTTGATGAAAGGCAATCAAGATAACCACCCTCCCCTTGCAGAAATCCTGAATTCAGTGCAAAGTGGTGTTTAAAATTTTGCTTTGAGTTAAAAATTCTGTCATGTCCAGATATCAAGAGTGTGCCCTTAAAATACAGAGTGAAAATAGGATTATGAAATTGGAGAAGGAAAAAAGATGATAAAAAAGCAAATGCCATTTGCAAGATTGAACGCCAAAACAGAAACTGGCTGATCTACTTTGTGTATCATTCTTTTAAGTTTCTTGTTGCTAAATGAAAATTGTCTATGCAGGTCTCTTCCCTGGGACATAATCGATATACCTGAAACAGCTTCTCATCTTTCCTCAAGATTTACGCCCTAGAATGAAGGAGAAATTATTCTGTTTCAGCAATTTCAGAGCACTATGACTTAATAGCTTTGGGGAAAGAATTAATACTTCTTCATTAATTCTAATGAGAAAAGATGTCGGAAGTCCTGTCAGAGAAGGAGAGTGAAGGCACAGAGAGAGAAGAGGGCTCTGGAGAGACCCCCCTGACCCATCCCCGGCCTCCTGCTGGCTCCAAATACCTCAGAAATCCCTTCAGAGGAGGATTATGTGAGCCCAAGGAGAGAGACTGTGGAGGGAGAGGTGAGCTTGCCCAGACCCGTGATGAACGAACAAAAGAAACCACTGAAGAAAACCAAAGTGTACAAAGCCAATGTCTACCTTTGTGCCAGAGATGTATTCAACCCTCTTCATACAGTATTTAGAAATTGTATCTTTTATGTGTGTGTAATTAGGTAAAGCTTTTACTTCAGAAACCACCTGTAATCGCCGTCGTCTCTCCATTTCTGTTCCTGAGATGAAAGGAACGTGTTTTGATCACTTTTTCCTCTCAAATACTTTCTCCAAACTCAGTGAATGGGGCTGGTTTGAAACATTTCGGTGACTATAAAGCTTGGTCGTGTACAGAATTCAACAGTGTTCCTTCATCAAGTGGAATAATGAAAACTGCCCAGGAACAGTCTTTGAAAAGTTTATCTCAAAATTGACTGAGGAAAATGCGTTTTGTGAGTTTGTTAAAAACCAGTGGTTCCAAAGCAATGGTGATGTCTACAGACATTTTGGGTGGTCCTGACTTGGAGTGGAGGGGATGCTCCTGGCATGTTGTGGGTGGAGACTAGTGACCCTGCTACACATCCCACACTGCAACAAAGAATGGTGTGTCGCCAAATGTCAGCAGTGCCCAGGTTGAGAAACCCTAGTTCAAACCAAAGATCACAAACTCAAATGCTACAGGAGCCAGACAAATCACTAATTCAGGCGCCTGCCTGGGGATGGCCAAACAGCAAGCGCAGGCCCCAGGGGCGGCTGACCCCCAGCTCCAGCCAACTGAGACAATGAAGGTTGGAGGGTCCAGCTCACCAGATCTGTTCGTTTTTCAGGAGAAAAGTCGAAATCTGTATTTCACATGCTTTCAAACATTCATAACTAATTAGTTTTCAAAACAACAGTAGCACTGTGCTACCCAACACACCCGTGGCCTGAATTTGCTAATGAGAGGCCGGTTGGTGGTGACCTCTTGTTATTTAAGAAACTCACATGCGCCGCCCACTCTGAGAGCAAAGCTTCACCCTGGTTTTGTTTGCTGTCTTGCTGAAGCAAAGTTTCTTTTTAAAAATACTGTTAAAAATATTGATGGGAGAGTAAAGCTGTTTTTGAAAAGTAATTTGGTGGTATCTTATAAGGTGATACAAATAAGTATAAAACTATTGATCTAGCAATCGCTCTTTGGGAAATTAGGCAAGCATGTGTACTGCAGCAATAGCTGTGGTAGGAAAAACAATAGGTATCAACATAAACATCCATCAATAAAGTAAGGGTTGAATAGATAAACAGTAGTACATCCAAACTAGGGGATTGGATGCCACTATTAAAACAATCTCCATATACATATCGGCCTGGAGTTATGTACAAAACATATTAAGAAGAAAAGAACTGCCGATTTCTACATCTGATATAAGCCTTTGTATAAAAAACAACAACAAAAAAATGTGTCTGTCTGTATTCGTATGTGAGTGGAGAAAGATGTAGAAGGATGTGTGTCAACCTAACTTTCTGGCCTCAGGGGCAGTGAGGCTGGAAGTTGTCAGGCTTTCCTTGGATAAGTCAATGCTGCTTTCTTTTTTGCAACAAACGTGATTTTGCGTTATCAGTTGGAAAGAAAAATAAGAGACACAAAATCATATTGGTTCAAAAATTCAGACTCAAAATAATGAGAAAACCCCCAAAGTATATTATACCTGAATATGCTCAGGCAAAACTAAAAGTCAAGTCAGTCCTCTTACCAGAAGATCAGAACAGGTTGCTGAAAGACAGAGAGAAATCCTCACACATCAGTAACTAAAATTTAGTTTTTCAGGCACAGAAAAACTGAGAGATTCATGAAAGGAAGAGAAAAATATATTTTTTCCATCTCTAGCCAAATCTAGAGTATTTCTGTACTATCCTATTTTTTTTTTTTTGAAGCTTTGCCTCTCTAAGTAATAATTTAAAATCTGTCTCTTTTTTTTCCCCCAGAAACCACTTTTCTCTATGGTTCTCATTTGTCTTCTCTTTCTTTGATGAAAGGCAATCAGTTGAAGAACACTTCACTTACCATTTTCTTCAAAAAAACTTCATTTTTAGTGGGGAAAGTATGCTTAAAATCTTTTGATAAGTCAAAACTTTAATTGTGCCCAGACAAGAAGAGAATGCTCTAAAATAAAGGGAGGATAAATTGTGATGAAGAAGGAAAACTAAATGAAGGGAACAAATTGCTAATATTATTTGCATTCTTCAGTGCCAAAATTGAATCAGGAGAATTTACTTTATGGATCATTAATTTCAAACTTTCTTAACTCTAAATGAAAATTGTGGAGAGAAAAGTTCAGGCTTTGGAACATAATTGATGTGTTTAAGCAATTGCATCATCATTTCTTAAGATTTACACCCTGGGGAAGGAGATGCTATCCTGTTTCAGCAATTCTGTAAGCAATATTACTTAACTAATAGCTTTAGGAAAAGAATATCTCCCTATTAATTCTGACAGGAAAAATAATGGTACAGAACCATTACTTCTAGTCAGAGAAACAAGAAGGGAGAGAGTGGATGAGGGAGTCCTAGAGTTCAGGCTGCCATTTTGTTTCTCCTTGGGAAAACATTTTGAGGTGATTTGTGACAGAGAGATCGGGCACAAGAAACACCAAGGGCGCTTCCTCCCACCTTCCTCCATCACCTCATGGCAGAGTAACACAAGTGCAAAGGGTAAAAAGAAGAAATAACTCTCATCTACTTGATTTCAGAGAATTACATCACCATCCTCACATAATACTTAGCTATTCGACCTCTTCAACATGATTAGGTAAACCTTTTACCTCGAAAAGTATCTGTCTGAGCAGTTTTCTTTGCTTTTCTATTTTTTCAATGAAAGGCAGCTGCGTTGATAACTTCAGCCCCAGAGGAATTTTCCTAAACTATGTTAGTGGGGGAAAAAAATCCAGTTAAAATATTTTAGTCACTTAAAACCTTAGTTATGTGCTGAATTCAAAAGAAGAGATTCCAGTGAGAGGGAAAGTAAGAAAGACAAGGAGAAAAAATAGAGGTCTCCCTCATCCCCTGCCCTGCCTTGCCCTGGAGTTAAATACAGGTTTATTGCTAATAATTAAGAAGCCCTAATTCTATGTACTTGTTGTAGTATACACGTAGCTGAAGATTAAAAAAAAAAAAAAAACAGGACACAACTACACAATGATTGGTATTGTGGTAAATGCCACAGAGGAGATGGGTTATGAATCATCCCATCTCCACACCACAAGGGCGCTTCATCTGCTTTGAGAGTCAGAAGTGACCAGCCTGAGGAATCGCCACTTCACAAAACTATCTAACGAGGGCTGACTTGGTGATGAAGCCTCAGCCCTGGTTCCTCAGAGAGATGTGGCTGAAGGACCCATCGAAAGAGCAGAAAAATACATTTATCAAAATCGAGCAACCCATGCCAGGGTATTTCTCTTTCCTAGTGCAATTTTTTGAAAGTTTGTCTCTTCTAAAGTAATCATGCATTTTCTTTCAGAAATTATTTTTCTTAGTGGTACTTATTTCTCTTATTTCTTTGATAAAAGGCAATCAATTTAAGATTTCCCATTTAGAGATTTTTTTTAATTTTTCTAAACAATATTTAGTGGAAAGTCATATTTAAAATCAATCCTTAAGTTAAAATTTGTGCCCAGACCACAAGTGTGTATCGAAAATTTAGAGAGCAAAAGGATATATAAGACGAGGAGAAACAAAATATGATTAGTGAAAATACCTCTTGAAATATATAATGCCAAAATTGAAATCAAGAGTATCTACTGTTTGAATGATTATTTTCAATGTTTCTCAACACTGGATGAGTTCATAAACAACAGCCCATTTCTTGAAATATAATTAAGGTATTGGAGAGAGCTCATTTTTCCTCAAGATTTGCATCCTTAAAAAGGAGAAATTGACCCATTTCAATGATAATAGCTGGGAAGAAAGATCTCCCCTTCTCTCCTTCATTAATCCTGAGAGGGGAAAAAAAATGGGCTCTTGTCAAACTAGAAACAGAAACAAGAAAGAAAATATTAGAGTTGGCATCATCAATTTTGGTTTTCTAATCACCTTAGGAAAGAAAACTTTCTAAGTCCAGCCTTTGTGAAGCGACAAATATTGAAGGAGTATTCAGGGCTTCGCTCAAACCAAGACTTCAGACGAGTAAAACTTAATTCGACGAGAAAACCAGCAAAAGATGATGGGGGAATACTGTTCTGTTTTCATAACGCGTTTAGATATTCTATCTCATGGAGTACTAAGGTGATTGTACTTTTCTCGCTTCTCTTTCAGTTCTCTTATTTTTTGTGTCGTAGAGGAAAGTGAAGCATTTGGAAAGCAGAAAACTTCCTTTCACCCAGATATTTCTTCTAAACAATACTAGTGGAACAGTCCATTTGAATATTTCAGTCATATAAAATCCTGTTCAGGTACCAAATTCAACAGCATTTCTTAAATACTGTTTAAGACAAGAGGACTGAGATAAAGAGGAAAGAAATAAATATCACCCAAAATACTCTTTACAAACTTTCACACGCAGAAATGTACTCAAGAATCTATGCTTTCTGGCTTATTTCACAAGTGTCGTTTTCTTAATAATAAAACAAACTCAACTGGGTGGACTGTGGGGGTCACTGAAATACTTTCAACTTGGTTTCTTTTCTCAAGATTTCCACCTCAAAAGAAAAGAGTACCCCGGGAACTGCAATCCTTAGCAATGCAGCTCAAGTGGCGTGTTTTTTTTTCTCCAGCAAAAGCCTCTTGATTGTTTCTATGGGTTCTGATAAAAAAATAAATAAATAAAGTGGGCCGGTTATGAATTCTTTTAGACCAAAGCAAGGAATAAAATATCAAGAGTTAGATCTGCCCTGCTATGAACAGATCATGGAGACTTGAACCTCAAAGTTGCGTATAACTTGGAAGCTGAGACGTGGGGTAACAAAGAGGAATGGAGGAATAATAGGAAGACAGGGGCCACATTCTTACAGAATTCTGAGAAGTCGCTCATTTGTCCTCACACCAGTTGTAGAAATTATTTTAAAAATGAAACTTAAATTACAGGACTTTTTTTCTTTTTTACCTCAGAAACTATCTCCTAGACGCACAGTAGCATCTCTGTCTTCCTGTAAATTTCATCAGTCTGGTTAAAATGCATTAAAAATTTACAAGCTCAGTCACGCACAAACCCAAAAGCTTACCTGAAAATACAGGTAGGACAACAAAAGCAACATTTAGGAAAGAGAGGAAATAAAAAAGGAAGAGTACTTCCCTAGAAATAATTTTTTTTTTTTTTTTTTTTTTTGAGAGTGAGTCTAGCTCTGTCACCCAGGCTGGAGTGCAGTGGCGCAATCTCGGTTCACTGCCTCATCCTCCGGAGTAGCTGGGATTACAGGCACCCAACACAAAGCTGGGCTAATTTTTTGTATTTTTAGTAGAGACAGGGTTTCACCGTGTTACCCAAGATGGTCTCCATCTCCTGACCTCGTGATCCGCCTGCCTCAGCCTCCCAAAGTGCTGGGATTACAGGCGTGAACCCCTAAAAATAATTTTCAAACCAATCTAATCAATCCGTAAATCTCATTTCTAGATGTTTTTAAAAGAGTAGCAATTGATGTATTGCTAGAACTGCCCAGAAAGTCCAATTTTTGAGGTATAGAAAAAGCCTTTACGTCTTTCCTGAAGAATTCTACTCTACCACTCACAAAAGGAGTCTCTTTGGCAATTCTAAAGCAATATAGGAAAGGACATCCATGATCTGACAGAAAATGGAGGTAGTCATTAACTCTCGTCCGGAGAAGAGTGTAAACAATGTCAGGCATCCAGAAAATTCCATCTGGAGAAGGGGTAGAGGATGCCGCAGGAAGGGAATCTTGTGGCAGGCACACAATTCCGCACAAAAGACAGACAGCAGCTGGGGGGCTGGGGGGG
>NW_012104365.1:896397-899970 GCF_000951045.1 Mandrillus leucophaeus | reverse complement strand
GGGGCACGGGGCGGGGGCGGTGAGCAGAACAGAATGAAAAATACGCAAACCTTCCCCAAGGGGAGAGAAGGTAATCTTTAGAGTCTTCCAGCTTGCACTTCCCTGAATCCTCCCCTGGGGGTGGTCTTGGGCCGGGGTGAGGGCTGGAGGAACGGGTTCACCATAGCACAGGGTGTCTACCTGGGTATTTCTTGAGTGAGACAAAACTGGAGAAGTAAGACTGTGCTGCCCCAGAATCTTCTCTCAATAGAAGTCACAAGGTCTGCTTAAAATGCTTACAGATGGCCGGGTGCAGTGGCTCACCCGTATAATCCCAGCACTCTGGGAGGCCAAGGCGGGCTGATCACCTGAGGTCAGGAGTTCAAGACCAGCCCGGCCAACATGATGAAACGCTGTCTCTACTAAAAATACAAAAACTAGCCAGGTGTGGTGGTGCATGCCCGTAATCCCAGCTACTCGGGAGGCTGAGGCAGGATAATTGCTTGAACCCAGGAGGAAGAGGTTGCTTGAGCCAAGGTCATGCCACTACACTCCAGTCTGGGCGACAGAGGGAGACTCCATCTCAAAAAAAAAAAAAAAAAAAAAAACTTACGAAAGAAATAACTAAATCAAGGATGTAAAATAAAAGTCAAAGTCAAATAAAAAGAGATGAAAGAAGGAGGGAAACTTGAACCTTAAGCAGTTGTAATCAAAAATGTATTTGAGACATCTTCTTGGCTTATATTTTAAAATATGTTATGACTAAATTCAAATCACAAAAATAATACACAGCTTAAATGATCATGGAGTAAACTAACATAATGGTTTTGAAATAAAGTAGTTTACACTGTTTCTATGAACACTGACAGAAAAATAATGAGAAAATTGCATGAACATCCAACAAAACCTGAGGGGTGGAAGCGCTGGGAGTGGGTTCTGTTTGGTTTTCTCACTCAGGCCATCATAAAAATTTATTTAAAAAAAAAAGTCAATGTGGAGAAAGGGGAAGAAAATGGGAAGTGAGCCTGCATCCCAAGGATGCTATGTGGGGGGAGTAAAAGAAAAATAATTGTCATATCCACATGCTTTCTATCACTTTATGGAGCTTCAACTTCTCTATGCAAAAGCAACCTTCAAAACTTCTATTCGGGGAAATTTATTCGTCCATTTTACCTCCAATATTCCAATATTTCTCTCACAAAGAGGAAAACAAAGCTACCATTTTCCTTGCTGAACCTCTTCTGGCCCCACGTCTGCTGTGTGTGACTGCCAAGTATACTTCATGATTATGAAGGTTATCTCAGGGAAAGAAATCCATACCCAGGCTCTAATAAATACAAGGGGGAGAGGACGAGAGGAGATGAAATAGCATGAGGTGGATAAGAAAATTTAAAATAGGTTTTAGCGTAGAAATGTACCCTGTATATAAGATCTCATCTCGGTACTCATTATCGCTTCTGGGTGTATTTTCCAAGTCAGAAGGGTGCAGTTTTGATGCTGTCTCCCTCACGAATTTCAAAGAGAAAAGAAAGTTAACCCTTTTTCTTCCATGTATTAGCTTTGAAAACAAAGAAAGCAAATGTGGCCTTTCCTTTGTGGCCAAGTCAAGGTTGGATAATCTAGGCAACTGGCTGCTCCTCTCCTCTGGTCAGGGTGTTTGGCTAAAATGCCCCAGGTCTTGAAAAGGCCAGGCCTTACCTAAGCCAGGCAGCCCCACACAGAGGGGCGGGCAGAGACCACATGAGAAATAGAGAGGAAGAGAGAGAGAAATCGAGATGGACTGATTCCAGGGGAAACTGGGAGGTCAGGACACTTGGTAGATGGGAACAAGCTTCCCAGTTCTTCAGAGGTAACCAGTTTAGTATTTGAAAAACAGAAGGCCCAGAAATCAACCCAGCTGTGAGAAGGGCCCCAGGCCGACTGAGCAGGGACGAACAGGAATGCCCAAACTGATCAGGATTAAAAAGAAAAAATCAGAATTGGGTAATTTTCAAGCAGATGAAGTCCCCCCGAGAGGAATACGCCAGAAAGGACAAGGGTCCGAGGTCTCTACCGCTTTGCCATAGGGAAGGGTTGGCAGATAAAATATGGATGCCTGGTTCCAGGTGAACATCAAATCATTTTTAGCATAAGTATGTCTTACGCAATGTTCAAGGCATACTTATGCTAAAAGAAATTATGTATTCTGGGAGTTCTCTTTTTTTATTTGCAAAATCTGGCCATCCAACTTTAGGGAGGTGGAAGAGGAAGCAGGGCAGGGACTGGCCGAGCTTAGATAAGTCAGTCTGAAGATGTCAGGCCTGGCAGTCGCCACCTCCTCCCAGCTCCGGGCACTATAGCACTACAAGCTGTACATCCAAGGATGACCGCGGGCTGCGGTTTGGGATGAGTAATTATCATCAGTAAAGACATCTCCATGGGGGGAGCACCTCACAAATATCCCAAGCGTGGAGATGGCCCTGACAGCCCTCAGAGAATAACTTCCATGAGCTCCCGAAACTCAGCAGAAAAAGTTCACAGCGGCTCACACCCATAATCCCAACACTTTGGGAGGCCAAGGCAGGTGCATCACCTGAAGTCAGGAGCTCGAGACCAATCTGGCCAACATGGTGAAACCCCATCTCTACTAAAACTAGAAAAATTAGCTGGGCATGGTGGCAGGCACCTGTAATTCCAGCTACTCGGGAGACTGAGGCAGGAGAATTGCTTGAACCCGGGAGGCAGAGGTTGTAGTGAGCCGAGATCACAACACTGCACTCCAGCCTGGGTGACAGAGCAAGACCCTGTCTCAAAATAAAAAGCTCACAAGCAAGAGGTAAGACAGGGACAGGTCTGTGGAGAAAACCAGCATCCCACAGCCCTGCTATCCTCTTAGGAAGTTTTTAGGACCACCATGAAAAATAACCTTCTAAAGATCTACTTTGAAAAATCATTAGTCTATGATCATCTCAAAAATACTTCTCCCACTCTATCCATTTTCTTCCCTGAATGGTCCCCTAACTAGGAAAGGCTTTTAGGTATAGTTCACTATTATGAAGGTTCTTTCTGGGTGAGAAACCTTAGCTAGCCTCTAATAAATGAGTGGGAAAGGATGAGGGGAACAGAAATGGCATGATGTAGATAATAACCTTTAAAAGGGACATTATGTGGAAATGCGTCCTGGTGTTCCGGATGAGGCGGCCACACTCCAGTAATTGCAGGTTCGGGAACATTTTCTAGATGAGAGTTTTGTTATGCTCATAACTTCTCCCTCAATTTTAAAAGGAAGAAAAAAAAGAGGGAAAAAAATCTTTTTCTTCTTGTCTTAAGCTGGGATGGGGGAGAAAAAGAGCATAACCTTTGGCTTTTATTATTAAAGTTGTCAATAGCATGGCCTTCAGAGAAGGGCAGGAGTTGACTTTTTTCTACCAAAAACATCTTTGTCATCCACTTGAGGGCAAAGGGCTCATAAGAAAATGGCCCTAAGCCAGGCATGGTAGGTGGTTCCTGCCTGCAATCCCAGCACTTTGGGAAGGGGGATCACTTGAGCCCAAGAGTTAGAGACCAGACTGGACAACATGGTACAACCCCATCTCTGAAAAAAAAAAAAAAAAA
>NW_012104365.1:892780-894187 GCF_000951045.1 Mandrillus leucophaeus | reverse complement strand
GCATGAACCCGGGAGGCGGAGCTTGCAGTGAGCCGAGATCGCGCCACTGCACTCCAGCCTGGGTGACAGAGCAAGACTCCGTCTCAAAAAACAAACAAACAAACAAAAAAAAACAAACAAAAAAAAGAAAATGGAGGGCCTTTACTCAACATTATTAAGAATTTCAAGCCCACAACAGGGGAGCATCAAACTGAGCATGGGACCTTGGTCACACACCCATCAAGATGGCCTTGGATATTGTTCTAAACTCTAGTTTGGAAGATGTTTATTTCTTATTATGAAGCAGTTCTTAATACCAACCATGACAACCCATCCAACAACCGCAAAGACGGGAAGAACCAAGGAATGAAACTCTCGTGAAAGTGCTTGCAGCAAGGTGAGGCTGCTCCTTAAAGACGAGCCCTGCCCGCCAACAGCACTGTACCCCTCTGTGTTCTGTGGCTACCCCAAGGTGGCCCACCATGACCCCTGGCTGACTTCTCTTCTTAGAAAGGAACCCAAAAGCCCATTGTAGAAAAAGCTTCTTATCATCAGAAGTAGAAGAAGCAGACAGGAGAGGATGGCCCATCGGGGTTGTTTTCTCTTCTGTTCCTTTCGAGTAGGTGGGGATGAGGGCTGCCAGATGCGTGTGTGCGCATGCATGTGTGACCCACCCTAGGATCAACTCCTCAACAGCGGGCATGCAATTGTCAGATGAGAGTTCTCAGCTCTGATCCCCAGGAAAATTAGGGAGGGCTTGAGAAAATTCTTTAAGGTTCTTGTCCTGATTCCTGTCATGAGTTTGGGATAAAGCAGAGGAGTGACGTAGGTCTGAGAAATAAAACTTTCAAATGGCCACAGTCCCCTAAAGGGGACATGATACTTCCATATTTATTGAATACAAGGTATTTCGGATGGAGAAGAGGTTGGATGGCCACTTGTTTACTCTCCTTCCACTGAAACAATCATCTATGGAGGCTTTGGCTTTCATAGAATCTCAATTCTTTGCTGTTTCCCGATAAGACTGAGGTTTTTTTCGTGTGTGTTTTTCGGTCTGTCATTTGCTTTGCGTTTTGGCGCTACTGTTGTCCAGTGGGGAAACAGACCTATTGAGTTCCCCTTCATTCTCAGGCCACCTGTGTTCTTGCTTCTCAGACTTTTTTCTCCCACTGCACCAGGAGGGACTCAAAGGCAAATGCTGGGAGAAGAACCTTGGCCATCATTTGGGTAAGCTCGCTGCGCCAGCCACTGTCCTGTGCCCAGTACTGAATGGGAAGGGAAGGGACAACAGCTCCTGTGTCTCTAGGTTGTAAAGACAATGGTGACTCTCACCTTCATGCAGAGGCAGGTAACAATGCAGCCACTAAGAACTTGGACCTCAGAGCCAGTTGCCGGGTTTAAATCCTGCCTCTGCCACCACCAAGCCAT
>NW_012104365.1:888893-891170 GCF_000951045.1 Mandrillus leucophaeus | reverse complement strand
AAAAAAAAAAAAAATGCAAAAAACTAGCCAGGCATGGTGGTGCGTGCCTGTAGATTGCACCATTGCACTCCAGAGTGGGCAACACAGTGAGACTCTGTCTCAAAAAACAAAAAACAACAAAAAAAGAAAAAAGGAGAAAAGAAAATGGCCCCTCATGCAGGGAAAAGGAATCAGCCTGAAGGCGAAAGCTCTTCAAAGGGAGAAATCAAGCAAGCCAGGAAGACCCTTCTATATTCATTTGCCCTCTGTACCTGGGAGAGGAGAGAGATGAAATGTAAGAGGACAAAAGGGCATGTTGTTTGGCCCAAGAGACTCGTTGGCTGAGCAGGGATGGACAGACACCCTGCGCTTTTTGTTCCTCACCTGGCTGCACAAAGGCAGAGAAAGGTGCAGCCGCATCACCAGTGCCTCCTGACTGAGGAGGGATCTCGAACAGACCAGGAAGGAAGAATCAATTTACAAGGATGTCAGACAGACTTGGGAGGCCACAGTACATTGACAGAAGGCAAGGGACTGACAGAGGGCCAGGGTGAAAACATGGTATCCTCTATCCTTCTTGTCTGTTTGAGACATTTTTAACCTCACTGTGCAAAAGCAACCTTCAAAAATTCTATCTTAAAAATTATTACTCTATTTACCTCAGAACTATTTCTCCCCTACATGTGAGGACCCAAGGCTATCTGTCTTTCAGCACTGAGCATCAGCTGGTCTTCTGCTCGCTGGAAGAGAATCGGCCGTGTGCTGCACTCTTTTGGAAGGTTCTCTGAGGGGGAGAAAGCTATGCCCACCTGCTAATAAATGCCAGGAAAAGAGATGAAAGTTGATGAAACAGTACAGGGCAAATAATAAAATATAAAATAGGTGTCAGTACAAAAGTCTACCTTATGGTTCTTTTTTTTTTTTAATAGGTAGCCACTCTCCTCTGATTATAGGTCCAGGGTATATTTTCTCAGTGAGGATTCTAATGTAGCTCATCTCAAATATTTTCAATGAAAATAAAAGTAATTTATGCATCCAACAAAGTTCTGGTTTGGGTAAAGACTATAATGAACTTGGTCTCACACAGCAGCTCTGATAAGGGTCTGGGTTAACTCTGCTCTGGAAACACTAATTGCAGCCTGCATCACAGGAAATACAAGTGGGGTGAATGGGGAAACTCCTGGGGGCAGGGGGCAGAGGTTACAATGAAAGGAAACATGTGCAGCAGCAGAGAGATGAGGCAGGCACCAAATACATTCAGCAGAGAAAAGCAGAGCCCCTGTGGGTCAAAAGTCTCACAAGAGAAGCAGAAAATGATTGTGGTTGGGTGCTCCAGGTCAGCATCACAATGGGGAAACGTCATGTTGGCAAAGGGGACCTTGGCTGTGGCACGATGACAATGGTACTTCATCCCTGTGGTCTTCCTCCTCAACACCCACAGCCCCAGACTCACCATGAGGAAAATGTCAGACCTACCTCAGCAGAGGGACATCCTACAAGGCACCTGACCAGTCCTCCAAAGTGCCATAAAAATAAGGACAGTGACTGAGAGCCGGGTCTGAGAGGAGCCTTAGGAGCCATGATGACTAAATGTCATGTGGGACCCTGAATGGCAAGGGGAGGGCATGAGGGAAAAACCAGGGGAATCTGAACAAATGGTGAGTTTAGGTAACAATAATGGGTCAACAGTTAACGGTCACTAATGGTAAAAAATGTGCCATACGAATATAAGATGTTAATAATAGGGGAAAGGAGGCGCAGAGTTTATGGGACTTCCCTGTAGTATCTTTACAACTTTTCTGTACATTTAAAACTGTTATAAAATTAAAAGTTTATTAAAAACAACAGCTGCCCAATTCCTTAGGTGGTCTTCAAAAGATCATGAAAACTCCTTTGTCTTGGGGGAGGGATTTGTGTTTGCAGGGGGCATCTTTCACTTCTGTTGTTTTGAGTGTCTCAAAACCTAGACTGCCTCTAAAACCCTGGAAGTCTACACGTTCTCCTTTATTCTCTGGGACTTGGACAATACAGCTCTTCTTCTACGATGTTGCTTCAGGGTATCTTTCCTTCCCTGATAGGCCGTGAAATAAACACATTATTTTTTCAGTTCTCTCATTTCAAGCCACTTTCTTTAACAGTATTTGGGGTATTGTACTGTCCAGACAAACGATCTAATTGGCAGAGCCCAGTGCAAATGAAAATGGAGGGCCTTGGCCGGGCGCGGTGGCTCAAGCCTGTAATCCCAGCACTTTGGGAGGCCGAGACGGGCGGATCACAAGGTCAGGAGATCGAGACCAT
>NW_012104365.1:877161-887448 GCF_000951045.1 Mandrillus leucophaeus | reverse complement strand
TGTGTGTGTGTGTGTGTGTGTGTGTGTGTGTGTGCGCGCGCGCGCACGCCTCAGGGTCCTCACCTATAAATGAGAGAAATCCTAGAACTTCTTGCAACGAAGGTGGGGAAAGTTAAATGAATTGATACTACAAGCACCAAGTTTAGGATCTGAAACATAGTGCTCCAAAAACGTGGGGCTGTTATTCCTGTTAGTACTGTCTTTATGACATCATTGTATGTTGTTGTCTGATTCATTCACTTGTGGTCGGTGGCTCATCTCCCACTAGCTGGGACATCAGCTCCATGAGTAATCTGCCATGATCATCAGTTTTTCCAACACCTAAAACACTGTGTGGGGCACATAATAGATGCTCATGAGATAGCTACTAAAATTAACGAATGAAAACTAGTCTGTCTGACTCCAAAACTTATACCATTCACTACTTTTCCAGTTCATTTATCAAAATCTCAAATATAATCCCTGCACAGAGATGTTTTCTCCTTTAACATGATGTAGATCCTCTTGGAAGGTTCATCAAAGGGTTAACTCAGTGCCCAGTGTCTTTGGGGTCCCAGGGCTGAACTGGACTCTGAGGAGAATTCACATATGGATAGGCTTTACAGAAACTCTCCTTTTCTGATTAATTCCCAGCAGTTCTTTCCTCCCACCCCCATGAGCAAGATCAATCATGATTTGACTCTGCTCCACTATTCTGATTACAATCATATTTTAAAACTCTGATCATTTTTTAAACTCCGTTTAATGTCAATTTGCACTTATCAAGTGGTTTTTTCTTCTTTAAAAAGGTAGTTCTCTTTAAAAGCTAAATATGAATTTTGAAGGTATTTCCAAGAAGAAACGGATTAAAGGTGCCCATAAATTTCAGCCCTGTTTCGGCAGGGACTGTTGCTGTAACGGAAAGTGAGAGCCAACCCAGGTTTGTGTATTCCTCGTGCCAGAGTTTCTCTTCTCTTGTTACATACGGTATTAACTTTCTGGAAGGGTGTATAGGTCTATCCATAAGCTCTCCCTCAGTGATCAGTGGGGTCTACTGGGAAGGAACAACAAAATATATACAAATAATGGGACCCTTTCATGCAGTGGTGATGGTCTCTCACGCCTTGTTCTGTGTCAGTCACAGCATGGTGTTTTTACTTCTCTTATTACTGTAGCTCACCATATAATTTGAGAATTCTTCAGTGAGCAATAGTGGAAAAGCAGCAGTAACTGACTGGAAGTGACAAGGAAGAAAACTAACCTCCCCAGGTGCAGCACCCATAGCTGGGAGACCTTGTTCCTTCTTTTACAAATGGCAAGGGGCGGGTGGTGGGGAGAATGTGCAGAGAGGTTTCAAACAGAAGTGTTTGAAAGCAAAAGAAATTGAGAGCAATGTGCATCTCCAGGCTCATAAGCATGAACATGGAACACGGGTGCTTAGGCATAAGACTCTTGAAACAGGATCATTTGCTTTCTTCAGATAAACAAGCAAAAACATATTTTTCTCTAACTAGAATTTAAAAATTTGTCATTTTTTTTTAACTTGACTTTTTACACTGTGCTGGGGAGCGCAATAATGAGTAAGATTTTACTACTGCCTCGAGAGACTAATGGTCGAAGCATAAGGGAAATCTTAGCCTGAAAACAGCACCTGGAAAATGGCATTCCGGCATCAAGACTAACTGAAATTATTCTTTGTAAGGAAAAAAAATGTGGATTTTCACCTTATCTAGATCTCTAGCTCATGTGGCAGAGCATGCAAGTTGCCTATTTCTGATCCTTTTCCTCAGTAATAAGAACCTACTTTCCAGCTAGAGTACATTGTTGTTCTGCTAAAAACTACATTTCCCAGGTCTTCTTACAGCTAAGTATGACCGGGTAACGCATTTCTGGCTAAAGAGATATGAGAGGCAGTGATACATGCAATATCCACCACATGTCCTTACAGGGAAGTAGGTACTCTCTCCTTCCTCTTTTCTTCTTTCTTTCAGCTGGAATGCCGATCTAATGGCAGGAGCTGGAGCAGCCATTCTTGACCACAAAAAAGTAAGGAAAACCTACTGTGAAGAGAGCAGAGGAATAGGACAGAAGAAACCTGGCCTCCAGTACACCATGGAGCCTCCTTAATAGACCCAGACTGCTCTCACCTGGTGGTTATTTGCGAGAGAAACAAATTTTATGTATCTTTTTAAACTCATCGGCATTTTCAGTCTTCATGAGACTGCCAAAACTGTATTGTACTTAACACCATGGTAATGTGAAAGGTTACAGTGTGAGCTCTAAATTTTAGCCTAGTTCCTAAACTTTGGCTATCCCCATATAACCTTGGTAAATTTGCTATGTCTGTCAACCACCAAATATTAGGACTTCATTGTTTTGTTATATCTGCAAATTATCTGGACCAGGCATAAGCAAACTATAGCCTACAGGCCAAATCTTTTTTGCCTTCTATTTATGTAAATAAAGTTTTATTGAAACACAGCCATGTCCATTTATCTTTAAAGTTTTATTGAAACACAGCCATGTCCATTTGTTTATTTTTATAAATAAATCAATAAAATATAAAATTGTTTATATTTTATTTATTTATTTATTTATTGATTGATTGATTGAGACAGAGTCTCACTCTGTCGTTCTGTCATCCAGGCTGGAGTGTACTGGCTTGATCTCGGCTCACTGCAACCTCTGCCTCCTGGGTTCAAGTGATTCTCCTGCCTCAGTCTCCTAAGTAGCTGGGATTACAGGCACCCACCACCATGCCCAGCTAATTTTTGTATTTTTAGTACGGGTGGGGTTCCATTTGTTTACAATGTTGTGTGTGGCTGTTTTCTCCCCACAATGGTGTTGAATAGTTGCAACAGGATGGCATGGCTAGCAGAGACAAAAAAGATTTAACTCTCTGGCCTTTTACAGCAACAGTTTGCCAACGTATGATTTAGACTAGTAATTACATTCAAGTATTTAATGAATTTCTTTTTTCACTTAAATAAGATTATTTTAAAAATAAATTTTATATTACTACCTCAGATGGAAAACTAGTATTCCATGCTGGGGCAGACACTGTGAGATGTCAACCCACTCTCATTCTCCCCTTTCTTTCTCACCAGCAAGACTCCAGTGATGTTTAGTGTCACTCTGGAATACTCTTTCTCCAGGATTCCCCAAAGTCAGGGTAGTCTTGTGACCCAGTTCTAGACAATGAGCTGTACAGAGGAATTGCTGGAAGCCCTCCAGAGTGCTTTTGAAAGGCATATCCCTTAGGGATTCAGCTTCTTTATTCCCTGCCCCTCCCCACCGCTTGAAACACGAGCATGGTGCCTCACCCTGCTGCTGCGATCATGCTACCCAAAAAATTAAATGAAAAGAGTAGGGGTGGGTACGGCGGGAATAGAGAAGGATCCTAGGTCAATGGTGATATCCTGGACCAGGCATAGTAACCAGACCACCTACACCCAGATGCCTTGTTATATGGAAAAATATATCCCTCGTTTATTAAAAGTTTCTAGCAAATGTGTTCTAAATTGCTACACACGTCTAAAGTAGAAGGTATGATTGACTGATTGGGGAAAAAGAGCTTCCATTCTTCACCACTCCCTGTATTCATGCCCTTTGCAATGCGATTTTCAGGGTCTCCCATCAGGACCATCAGGAGGTGGGGCTGATTTTCCCACGCCTCAGATCTCAACTGGTCTTGTGACTCTCCCTGGCCAGCAGAATGCAACAGAGTGATGCCATGCCAGTTCCCAATCTAGGTCTCAAGAGCCTTGTGCTGCTAGGTGTTTAGCCAAAAGATGGGAAACCATTATACCAAAGAGATACTTGCACTCCCATGTTTACTGCCACACTATTCACAACAGCCAAGGTGTGGAATCAACCTAAGAGCCCATACCTGAATGAACAGATAAGGAAAATGTGGTACATATACACAATGGAATAGTATTCAGCCATAAAAAGGAATACAGTTCTACCATTTGCAGCCACATGGATAGAACTACAGGTCATTATGTTAAGTGAAATAAGTCAGGCACAGAAAGAAAAACGTCACATGTTCTCACTCACATGAGACTAAAGAAGTAGATCTCACAGAGGTAGTGTAGAACGGTGGTTAACAGAGGCTGGAAAGGGAAGGAGAGGGGCAGATAAAGAAAAACTGGTGAAGGCATACAAAAATATAGTCAGAAAGAATCAAATCTAGTATTTGATAGTACAGTAACAAAATTCGAATTACACAACAATATATTGTGTGTTTCCAAATAGCTAGAAGATTTATAATGTTCCCAACACAAAGAAAAGATAAACATCTGAGGTGATGGAAATCCCAATTTCCCTGACTTGGTCATTACACATTGTATGCAGGTATCAAAATATCACATGGACTGCAAAAAATGTGCAACTAATATATATATATATCAATTTTTAAAGAGGCCTTTGTGCTCCTGTGCTCACTCGCTTGTCCTCTCTCTCCTCCCTCTGTCACCATGCCTAGCCTTCATGGGAGGATGGAAGACACAAGGTTCTTTCACCCCCACTGGCTGGTCTAGGATGGCCTCACTAGGCCTAGGATGTTCCCATTGGCTGGTCTTCTACCCCTACTGGCTGGTCTAGAATGGCCTCACTCACAAGCATGGAAGTTGGTTGGCTGCATGGAACTTGGCTGGCTATCAGCAGCCAACTAACTTCCATGCCTGTGAGTGAGGCCATCCTAAACCAGCCAATTCCCCATCAACCTGCCAGCATTTCCCCCAGCTGGCTCCACAGATGAATGAACAAACCGAGCAAGATCAGCCGAGCCTGGCTCAAACCAGCGCAATACCTAGCTGACCCAGAGATCCATGAGCAGAAATAAACACATGTTGTCATGAGACACTGAGTTTTGGGGTGGTTTGCTATATAACAACATCTAACTTACATAACAGGTAAACATACATTTGATAGAAAGTAGACACTGCTGTGTTACAAATATACCTGTGGTACCTTTGATATATAACATGCGGATGTTATATATTTATGGTGATTAATATGCATATTTTTATTAAATTTTTTTCTGAATATTTATTTGCAATTATCATTATAACCTATGTGGTTGAAATGGAAAGCTCAGTGTTTCATAACAAGGGTCTGGAGTCAGACTTCCTAGATTCATAGCTCTTGCTTTTTCTGTAACCTCCAGTAAAGTCACTTAACTTCTCTAAGCATGTTTTCTCATCTTTAAAATCACTATCATTATGGCACTTATATTTTTTTCAAAGAGAGAAAGAAAAAGGGCCCATAAATAGTCACTGATCCATCATAAACACCTCAGTGGGGTGTTTATGATGGTGTTAGCTAAGATTATTCCTACTACTATTCTTATTACATAATATAAGACAATGGAAACCAATTATAATACGAATGAGGAATCAATATAACTGAAGTTTGAGGGTATTTAAAACACTGAAGGTCAAAATAAATGATTATTTAAAATAATGCATGAGGAAATAGAGTTGCTCCCAAATATCCCTGTATGACTGGATCCTTTAAGTAGATACTAGGTCTTTTTCTACTTCTGTTTGTATTGAAATAAATAAGGCATTTCTCCATGTCCAGCCAAATGTTATTTTACTTTCCAAATGTTATATCTGAGTCAAGCAAGTGGAGTTGGTCCCATTTCAACCCCTCTAATGAGATCTCAGAGCATCTATTATACTAAGGAACAGATACGCCTCAGTGTAAGAGATTTTTCCTCCAAAATTTATCTCAGAAAATAGTTGCCTTAAAAATCAAATTCATACAAAGGCTCCCATTTTACAGAGAACTCTCTCAATTACTTCATTTTGAATTACAAAATACTGTTTGGGAAGATACATTAGCCTGAAATGACGCCATTCAGTGCTGGTCTGGGTCACTTATAGACATCATCTGAGAAAATTGGTTTAGAAAAAGGTGATGGAAGGGGAACCTTTAACACAAATTTAGTCATTATTCTTGAGCATTTGGGATACAATTATAAGTAAGCATTGGATGCTATTGTAAACAAATCTCTTAAAAACTGATTTAAAAAGCAAAAGAGAACATGTTTATTTGCTGGAAATTGCAAATAGGCACCTACAGGAGAAATGAAAGTGACTGTCCTAATGTCAGGTGAATGGGTGCTTATGGCTGTGGATAGATTTCTATTATGGCATTGTACTTGGATTCTAAAAGGACTAAATCTCAAAGAGCTGGGATGAAAGTGAAATGCTATGCTCTGAAAAACTCTATTAGATGACTCAAACAAGTGGCTCTGGTAATGACAAAGACATTATCAAAGATGCCTGCTACAAGTTCAGCTAGAATTACTTTGCAAAATGTGAGCAGAGAACATAATGTCCCCAAACTAAGATTTTATGTAATGCATGATTTAAAGGGACATAGGCAACTAGATTAATAAACTAAATATTATAAGTAGAAATTTGCCTTTTTCTTCTACATCTTTATATTTTCGGGTTGGCCCCCAAATTTTCAGTCTTTGTGTTGAGAAAATAGGGGATAGCCTTATATCTGGCATGAATGAGAAAGAGCTGCATTTCATGATTTACATATAACTTGGGCTCTTGTGAAAGTGATTTATTAAGGGGGTACTCCCAAGAAAAATGTGGAGGGAATAAGAGAAGCAGGAAGGGGTGAGACAAAGATGGGAATGGGTGGAGGCCTGGCCTGGTGGAGAGGGGTTCTAGGCAGGACACCAACAGCATCTACTACCAACATCACCTGTAGCACAAAACATGGAGAAGGCAGCTTGCTGGCTGAGCAAATCACTGAGCACCTCTACCCATTAGGAAGCAGATCAGGCTGTGATCAACACTGTGCTGTGTGTTCAGCAGCCACGCCCCACCTCAATTCTCCTTCAGGGAACATCCCTGAAGGAGACTTAGGACCACTCCTTTTCATCTCTTGGAGTGAGCATATTTTACTTGCCTGGCCAAGTAGAAGGTTTGGGGCCAGGCATAAGACCCACACTGATGCTGGGATTTTGAACAGAAAGTAGGTAGGATATAAGCCAGGGCCATGGGGCCACCATGTGCCTAGGGATGAAGGCAACCCAGAGGGAAGTCTACTCTGATTTGAAGAGGGATCAACAGAGTCCTGGTGACAATGTTTACATCCCTGGATCCAGCTGGAGCTACCCTGGGCTCTTCCATCACATGAGCAAACAAATTCCCTTTTGTGCTTAAGCCTTTTTGAGCTGGGTTTTAGTCTCTTTCTACCAAGAATGATAACCCATACCAAAACATTCTCCTAACTCTTACAGACATTGCATGATTTCCCTGATGCCCCACAGAATGAGATGGGCGAACACCATGGAGGCCTGCTGACCCGCACCACCCTCCTAACCATATTAAAGGTGGACTAAAGTTTACCTCATGTCATCTAATGACAGACTTAAAATTCAGAGTTTGATTGTCTGCTCCTGCCCCCTGGAAAACCATTTAATGTGTCTGCATATGAGCCACAAATCATGACTCTGATGAAAGAAGCCAGTCTTTTCTATAAAGAGGCATTTCCAACAGACATTGATTAATCTAGTTTCTCATCCTTCTAAGTAAAATAATAGAGAAATCATCATTTTCTGCCTTATCAAATTACACAGGTGACTGCTTGGTGACTCCACAAATTTATTGAGTGGTGAAACGGGAAGCAAAGAAGAAATATGCCCTGCGTCCTCAGAAGCACTGAAAGACTCGAGCTGTCAGGACCAAAGCAAGTCTTGCTAAACCAGCCGTGGAAAATCCAAGGCAAGATTGGGAAAGGTAAACACAAAACCTAACAAAATAAAAAAGAACAACGTCTTCAAGGAGACTTCCAGAGTAAACCACGTTAAGTGGGTTTTCTTAGCTTTAATGCAGAGTTACTTAAAACTGACCAAAAAATGTTCCCCATTTCTTAAGTTAAAAAAATATATATATATGCATTGAATCTATAATGGAATATTACTTAAATGAATCCAGATTAATTGAAATTAAACACAATGGAACACAACAGATATAGACTAATGAAAAGACTAATAAAGAGCTTTTCCCCCCACCACTTAGAAGCATGCAGTATTCTGCTCTACAGAATGAAAAAGGAAAAAAAAATTACAAAATTTAAAAACCCTACAAATCCAGGAAGCAATTTTTAAAAATATTGTTTTCATGTTAAAACATACACAACCAACTACTTTTCAACAATTAGTGTATGGACTCTTAAAAACCAACAACATATTTAATTTGTTTGGACAAAGATAAATGAGAATACATGTCTCTCTGGGCTGCCCTTTTGGAATCACTGTAGCAAGTAATTCTGTTGTTGTTTTCTCTATTAGATTGAGCAACTCTTAAATCTTCTCTGTTAAACGGTAAAGCCTCAACATTTTAAGAAACAATGGGAAGTCAGAGAAATGTGCTTGATTTGCCCCTCAAGAAACAATGCCTAATGCCCAGTAGTTGCCTAGCAAACAGCTGCTGAATGCATGGATGCTTGAATGAATGAAGCTACCAGAGCTGGATGATGTGCAAAGAACAGTAAGATCTGTCAAGACAACTGGGCAGTTAGAGTAGATTAGATGATCAGGGCATCAGGGTAAAGCCATCAGGAGGGGACGAAGGAAGGCTGGGATGGGATGAGGCAGAAGAGGCGCCCCCCACCCAGTGCTCTCCTGCCGTAGGGTGCAGGAGAGTGTTGGCTTCCTGGAACACATGAGAAGTCAGCCTGGAAGAGGATGCTACCAAACCACGGATGAGAAGCCCACGGCACCTCGAAGCAACCGGTGGCGAGGTACCTCGCTCAGCTGGTGAGAAGCCGGGCATGCAGGGCCCATACTTGATAGGAGGGGAAGCAGGGTCTCCAGGAATAAGAGGAAGCCCCCCCACCCACCACGCACCATCACATTTCCAAGGCAGCTTCTGAAGGCCTCCTGGTGCGAGGGTACTTAAAGTGGGTGCCCTCCTATATTCTCCCGGGGGGAATGGAAAAGAAGGACATGGTTCCCCGTAACCCATCCACCCCCAAAAGAGCGCTGGCCACACTGGTTTCAGTGTTTGGCTCAAGTGACCTGGATGCGGGGGTGGGATGACAGGGAGAGGTGACTCCTTCCTTCCTCCCTCCTGTCCCGTGGCCTCCTGGCAGCCTTTGAAGTAAAGGTCTCAGACTAGCTGACTGTATTTGGGCCCAGATGGGGTATGTGTGCAAGTGCACATCCGCGCGTGTGTGTATGTGTGTTTAAATTAGCACCCTGTAAAAACTGAGAGATTTTACTTAACGTAAAATTCTAGGTTCTGTCTTCCCTGTAGAGCTAGATGAATACCAGCCAGCTGGCCTTCTCACCACACAACAGCCAAGGCTGTATGATTCAAAGCACTCTTTCAAATTCCAGATGTATTTTGTGTAGTGTTACCATCACCCCCACTTTAAAGATGGGGAAACCGAGGCATAGAAGAGCTGAGACACATCCCTAGGACCACATGACTACAGGTGGTGAGACTCTGCTGTGAGCCTGAGTGCTTTTCTCCGAGGCCCGTTCCCATAGCTGCTGGAGCACCGCTGCCTGTGCTGGGAGGCTGCTGCCGGCTCGCTCCTGCATCTCTCTGTTAAAACGTTTGCTTGTTAATATTTTTCCACGTGCTTTTTAAAAACATGGCTAGTTCTGAAAGAGAACCGGTGTGTCTGCAACATGGAGAGGAAGGAACCATCGCACACACTTGGCAAGCGAAGGGTCCGAGAGTCCTGGTCATTGTGCAGCGATTGGGAGCCTGCATTTCGCGGCAGAATCCTGGATTCTGCTTTACATCCCTGCAGACAGGCAGCACCCAATACAGCCTTCGGCACCCCGTTTTGTCCTTTTTCTTCTTTCACCCCCATCTCTCACCCTTTGGTCCTGGGAAACTGAAATCATGCCCCTCTCTCCGACCTCCTCCAAAGCCCCCTTCCTGCTTCCTCCTGTTCTCAGCTGGGGCTCCTGCCTCCCTTCTTCGTGAACATTCTTGCTCTTGCATTTCTGGGCGGTGTTTATGTGAGGGCAGTGAAACGTTATCCACAGGCTGGGGTCGTCTGGTGCGGAGGCCGTGACGACAGTCACTTGTTCAGCGGGGGTCCCAGCCGATTTCCAGAAACCAACGAACTGGGATCAAAACCCTGCTCTCCCTTCCTTCGGCTTCAGCCTGCCACCTTGGTTCTACCACGGAAACCTCTACAAACATAAAATAAATTTGTACCGCCAGGTCCCTGGTGTTCAGAGTAGGTGCCCCCGATTGCACGGGTCTGGGTCTGGGGTCCGCCCGCCTCCCTCCCAGGCCGACCCCAGGCCCTGCG
>NW_012104365.1:844336-876651 GCF_000951045.1 Mandrillus leucophaeus | reverse complement strand
CCCGTGGGGCGAGTGGGGTTCGGGGCTCTGCGTTGATCGCTTGCTGCCATGCCATGGGAATACAGCAAAAGTTACAGCCCCTGAGTAGGGGTTAAAAAGAACTTTATCAGATTGATAAGCCAGGAGACAGGAGGAGGCAGAAAGAAAACAGCGCAGTTAAGGGAGGGGGCGTCGCACATTAACTATGATTCAGACTCCGATGCACTGAGTTCATTTTTCAATCTGCCTTTAGCTAGGGGAAAAAAAATAAGGAAATTATGGAAAATTGAGAAATAAACATCTCTGAGAGTGCTTTGCACCCGGGGGTGCTTAATGAACACTTAATAATTTCAAACGCTAGTACTTAGAAAAATGGCTTTTGTCCGTTCCCGGCACGCCAGGTGCCTCCTAGCAAAACCGGAAAACTGAAAACGACTGAAAATGATCGCTAATGTCTATATGGAGGGTGGTACAAAAATCACTTTTCACGTCCTTTGGAAGTTAAGGAAATAAGCAAGCCAAAATTTTAAGAGTTTTAGCAAGGGAAAAACCTTGGAACTGAGCTTGCATTTCTTTTCCTCAACGTATGAACTTGGGCAAGACTCCTAATTAGGACAGGGCTGGCCACACATCACCTCCTGACCCCTCGGGGCCATACTGAAAATTAGATGAGGAAAAACATTTGGAGGAAACTCTCAAAATGCTACTGCAGGAAGCAGTGGTTGTTTTTGGAGCAGATTCCCCATCTCCCTGCCAGCAGCCAGCAGTGGGGTGAGGGCCACTGTGAACCGTTTACCTAGAGGACGATGGGGTCCCTACCAGAGCACAGTATTGCCAGGGAGGCCGCTGGAATGAGCTGGAGCTTGGAAGATTATTCCAGTTTCGTTATTTTCTCAACCTTGAGGGCAGGTCTCACCCCCGCAGGAAGAGCACAGTAGGCATGCATGTAGCACAAACTCAAGGGCCCCGAATGTACTCCCGAATCCCCAAGAGCTCCCTGCTCCGGGAAGTATGGACCTGCACCGTTTACTGACTCCTTCCTTAGGCTTGAAGACGTCTTATCCAGACCTGGGGTGAAAATTCAGCACATGCTCACCCCTGCCAGCTCCCAGCCATGATAACCACACACTGTAAAGCCCTTTGTAGTTCACACAGCACTTTCACAGTCACTGTCTCATGTAACTTGAGCCTCTCCTCAGTCTTAAGGGCAAATGAGTCAGGTATTCCTAGACAGGCTTCATGGGGTTCTTGGGCATCAGATTAGATGAATTATGGACTCAGAAACTCCAGGCCCATTCTACAGATGAGGACCTGAGACAAGGAGAAGGAACAATCTTGCCCAAAGAACTAGTAAAAGTCAAAACTCAAACCAATTCCTCTAAATCCAGAAAGCAAAATTATTTATCCTGTACCCACCTTGGCCTCAAAGGAGGCTGAGAGAGAGAAAGGGAAACATTTGGCTTTCCAAGGTTAATGGAGTAAGATGGTTGAGGAGACTTTGGAGTGTCTGGCATCAGAAGGAGCCGATTCTTCTGTAAAAATAACAATAAAAGCAGAATTGTGTTCTCAAACTCTAGCTAGATGTTGAGACCTAACCTCTCTCTCTGATTAAAAGGAAAGTTAGGAAGGGGTTTAGGCAAGTGTTAAAGATGGAATCAAAACAAGACTTTCTCCATGGCATGATCAAGAGGCTTGAGAGGGAGCTGAGAAGAGAATCGCCTTCCCATTATGAGTCAGTGTCACTGAAGGTTTCTCTCTGTAGCCCCTAAAGTTACTTCTCCCCTAGGCTCCACTCACACCTTAGTTAGAATTAATCCTACAGGCTCATCTGCCTCCAAAACCAAAAGGGCCTGGTCCCTTGTGAAGCCCAGGCAGCAGGTGGGTGTTGGGGAAACAGACCCCGCAAGGTATGCCTGGTGCCTCCGTGATTTTGTTGAGGATGAGTCATGCCCTTTGTGTCCCATTTGTAGCCTGTTGAGTTCCATGCCTGAGATCCTCATTTTTCTTCCTGCCTCATCCTCTGATTCTATTTGGCTACTGGTTCCAGCACGTTGCATAGGAAAATTCCAGAACAAAACTCAGGATTCATTTGTGGCTCTCTGCTGAGAAGGGGGTCTTCCAACTCAAATGTGAGAATGGTTTTCAGAAAGTCTTTCCAAAGCAGAACCGTCCCCATTTCAGGTATGGGATTGAAGAGGATTAGAAGAATTTCTCTCCCTCCCTCTCCTCTTTTCTCTCTCTCTCTCCCTCTCCTCTTTTCTCTCTCTCTCTCTCTCTCTCTCTCAACTTTTAACATAAACACATATTTATCTTTAAAATGCCCATATTTCAACCTTCTCCTTCAATGACTATATCATCCTGCCCACCCACCTCCCCACTGAACCCATCATTAGTGCACTACCTATTGTTGCCTTCCCACCTTCTGTCGGCACAGAAATCAGAATTCTAATCATGGCACTCTGTTTCTACAGGAATCTATTAGTGATTGCTAAGGGAAACACTTAGCATTTTAGATAAATAAGTACATAGTAGTTAAGTGCTCCATTCCCAGCAGTTTAGAGTATATGGCAAAAATTCTTTATGATCGAGGGACGAAAGAAGGCATGATAAAGAGTGACAGCCTTCGGTTCTCCCACATGCCCTGTTGACACTCCTTTTTGCAGTGGGGGGCCGGATGGAGAGGCTTTGCGGGTGAGCGTCAGAAGTGTGCCCCTCCCCATGCTCCTGTTTATGCTAGCACACTCTCCCTTCTCCGCTCCAGCCGGCCTTGTCAGGATCCCTCATTTGGAAGCTTAATCATATCAGCAAGCTCACCGCACTGCATTTGTAATGACTTGTTTACCAGTCTGTGCCGGCTCCCCTTGCCACACTGGGCTCTCCCTAAGGACAAGGGCCATGTCATGTTCTCGTCTGCCTCTCTTCCTGCTCCCACACATTGCCTGGCGCAGAACAGGCCCCAGTGATTGCCTGGGACCCTCAGGCCGCATGACTCTCATCTGTCTCACAAAGGTGTCTTGCTCCACCAACTGTTTCCTAAGCTCCTTGACGTGAGGGCTCAAGCCATCTTCTGTTCCTCTCCTCTCATGGAGCTTCAAAAGACACTCAGTGGCTCACAAATGCATACCTAATTGCATTAAGCCATGAGTAAGATGGTTTCCCCAGGTCTGCATGAAGGAAGAGGGGACATCTGCTGTGATTACCTGCCTGACCCCCCTTCTTTAGGGGGAACCATCTCTCATTTACTCTTTTTATTTTGTATTTTTTATTTTGAGACAGAATCTCACTCTGTCACCCAGGCTGGACTGCAGTAGCGCCATCTCGGCTCACTGCAATCTCCGCCTCCTGGGTTCAAGCAATTTTCCTACCTGAGCCTCCCAAGTATCTGGGACTACAGGTGCATGCCACAGAGCTAATTTTTATATTTTTAGTAGAGAGGGGGTTTCACCATGTTGCCCAGGCTGGTCTCAAACTCATGACTTCAGGTGATCTCCCCTCCTCAGCCTCTTCTTAATGGCTGTAGCAGAGATGGCCCCAACTCAACCTTCAGTACAAGGACAGGTGCAGAACCCACACCTGGCCACTCAACATCCCCAGTGACGGGGTCAAGGACAGGCACATGACTCAACCAGGCCAGTCAGACTGAGTTTGGGGACTCAGTTATTAAAAAAAAAAAAAAAAAAAAAAAAGGTCACGCTAACACAAGCATGGAACAGCTGGGCAGGACCAGAGCTGCCCAGAGATGGAGAGAGACGAACACCCACCTACAGAGCCTCTGGACCCAGCTGAGCTTGAAGCAATTCTCATTGTTCTGTGAGATAATGAATTGGGTTCTGTTTGTTTGTCTAAGCCAATTTGAATAGAGCCTCTTTTCCTCACACCCCAAAGAGTCTCTCCTAATACAGGCATGCCGAGTTTAAAGTTCTGCCTCCAGTAGCAACATTTCAAAAAAGATAACCAGGGAATCTGTTTGGGAATAATAAAAGCTTGAAAAAAGAAACACTGCTCTCATATTGCAGCCCCAGCTTTGTGAGCCTTCTCATTTTATCCCAGGAGTCTGGACTGTGGCCCCAAATCCCACCCTAACCCAGGAAGGGCTGAGAAATTCATCTCTCCAGCTTCTGTTTATAACGAGGAATAATGCCTCTGCTCAGCCTCTGCCTAAAGCCTTTCATATTAGTGTTTGCTCTCTCAGGCCCCCGGAGGCCGGGGCTTCTCTGAGCTTTCTGGGAGGTAGCTGAGTAACACTGGGCCTCAGCAGCCTGCAGATCAACTCATCTCTTTTGCAAATTGCTAACCGGGTCTAATGAATTGGCTGGGCACAGAGGAAGGCCTTGTGTCCTTTGTAGTGACAGAGTCCCCCCAGAGCAGGCTGATCCGTCGTGCCTCTGCCGAGGAACAAATCTATTAATATTTGGTGAGAACATCAAATTGTGCCCAGTGGACATAACGTCTGGTCAAGAGAAACACACTTCTCTGTTATTTAAAAAAAAAAGTCTTATCGTCCCTCCATGTTCTTTTTTCTACTAGAGAATGCCAGCCTTCCACGGACGGAATGGATAAGAGACCCCTAGTGAGAAGCAAGGAGGGCTGGAAAGGCCCTCCCGTCCATAGTCATAGAAGGTAATATCTTTTACTCATCCAAGGGGAAAAGAAGAAAAAGTTTTATAAGCTGGAGGAAAGGAGTGGTATTTAATATGCTACTGGTAGGCGTATAAACTGGGAAGCAATTTGAAAATGGCTATTAAAAATGTGCAACACAACACTTAAAGACCCAGCAATTTCTCTTCTTGGTTATCCCCTAGAGCAAACCCTGCCTGGGCTAAGGAGATATGAACAGTGTGTCCAAGGAGCATCATGCGTGAAACACTGGTGATGACCAAACTCTTGATTAATAGGAGAATGACTTCATAAATAAGAGTATTCCCACCCAGAGGGACTCTGTCCCTGCTCAGGAAGTTGAGATAAATCTACATGTATTCATAATGTGGAACCACAAAACATTTTTGAGTAAAAAGAGCAAGTTGTGCAATGAGATATGCAGTGTGATGCTGCTGTGTTACACACACACACACAGAGAGAGGGGGGGAGGAGAGAGAGAGGAAGATCTGTCAGATGCACTCCAGACTCCAAACTGTCATTTTACCTGAGGATGGTATTGGAATGGGGTAGTGGTGAAACTGAACATCAGCCTTATGTATTGCATTTTAACGGGTTAAGATAAATATTATTCATGATTACATGTGTAATTAAAAACTAATAATTAACTTTTTTGCTCCCCTATGTGGAGCATCACTTTTTCCATGTTTTTTTTTTAAGAACAAAGGTGCTCCGCCTGTCAGTGATCTTCTAATCCGTCACCTCATACCCACTCTGTTTACCCCAATTCTTGCTCCACTGCGTGTCTACAGTGAACTTTAGAAAACCTAAATGGGATTAGCTGCACCTTGCCCTTCACCCTTCAGTGGCTCCCTGTTCTCAGGAAAAAAATTTCAGGCCCCGACTGAGGCCTGAGAAGCCCTGCAGGTGATGCCCCGTCCTGTGAGCCTCCGCTGCGCCTGCGCCGGTCCCCCATGCACCCTGGCACACTGGCCATCTCTCTATCACACGTGCCATCCTGTGAGCCTCCGCTGCGCCTGCGCCCGTCCCCCATGCACCCTGGCACACTGGCCGTCTCTCTATGACGTGTGTACCGCCTCCTCCTACCACAGGCAGCATGCCCACCATGGGCTCCCAATCAGTGCCCCAGAATCTCAGAAATGCAGAGTTCCCAGGAGCCAGAGGTTACAGTGAGCCGAGATCACGCCACCACACTCCAGCCTGGGCGACAGAGTGAAACTCCATCTCAATCCATCGGTCAATCAATAAGAAATGCAGGGATTCGGGCTGACTCCGAAACTCTTGGCGAGCGTCTCTCACGCTAGCCCAGTGAAGCAGAGAAGGGAAGGGTCTTCCTGGAGGGTCTTTGCAGAATGTTGACCATGGCCTCTGCAGCCAATTCTGCTGAATTGGTTCAGTGGTTTAAATTCATACAGGTCAAGGCCTTACAAAAGTTGAGGAAATTCTAGATGAAACAATGTAAGTCAATGAGGATCCTACTGACAGAGAAAAAGGGGGTATGGCCCTCCAAGAGTGGGGGCCCAGGGAAGGGTGTGGGGGTTGGTGGTTATTTTAGGTGATTCATAAGCAAAAAGTTAAAGAAAACTGAATTGCACAATGATGAAGCTGTTCTCTCTTCTATTCTCTGTTAATCTTCTGATTAAGGAAAGAAGAAAGTCTCGACTAGGTGCTAATGCATCTTGAATGCTTCCCTAACACTTCCAAATCTCTTTTTAGCAGGAGTATTCCTAGGGCTCACGGACTTCAGCTCACAACAGATTCTGCCTGGAACTTATATACCAAAAGCATTGTAGTGTTTGTATTTTTGCAATGTTCCCTTAATGGTACATAATATTAACTTTTCATTTTCAGTCTCGATAAACAGCTTCTCTTTGAAATAAATGGACCTAAGTTTTTTTGTAAGTGCACCTAGGGGTAAAAATAAGAATCACATAGGTGACATGCAGATGCAACAAAAGTTCTGAAGGTAGCACCTAGATGATTTCAATTTAGGAATCAGTGCTGATCCCCAGATCAATCATCTGGGTGCCTCTGGGCAAGTCACTGGACAACTCTCTAAGCCTCAGTTTCTCCATCTGCCAAAAGAGGATAAAAGTCACTCATGACAGGTTTGCCCAAGGGAATAAATGTGTCTGACCTTCCTAAATTGAAAGCGCCTCCTGATTTTAGTTATTGAGAGAGTTTTCTAAAATCTCCATTGGAAATATAGCCCTGAACCTCGCCGTGTTTACTGTTATAAACCATGCCAGCTGCAGGAAATTGCAAAACCATAAACTCAATGTAGTTCTTATCGTTCAATAAAACATCTCCCTCAATCAATATGACTTCAGATGTGTCATCTGGGCACAGGGCCACGCTCAGCTCCTCTTCACTGTTCCAATTTTAGTCTGTGTACCAGGAGAAGCGGCACGACATCCAATGTGCCCAGCAGAAGCCCAAATAATTAACCTCAACCACATCAATGTTCTCCATTCAGTTCCGCAAAATGTGTTTCTAAGGAAATATATAAGAGCACTCTTTATACCACGGAATGTTTTAATGTACCCAAGCATTCAAGTAAATAGAACAGGTCTCAGTTAATGGAACTTTTAGCACAGAGGTTTTCAATAATAATAATTTTTTACAAAGCTGATATGTCATCAGCTAGAAAGAGATGTGCACATAAATATAAAAACAGGGCAAATCTATTTATGAGGCTACTTTTTGCAGCCCAAGGGTCAATAACTATCATATTAGGAGAATGATAATAAGGCTGTATGTTGATGGGCATTAGGATCACAGAGAACAGGACGTCCCAGTTGAAATACAAACAAAATCAATGATGTTGCCTTCATCCCCCCACCTCCCCACATTCTGAAAAATAATCATTTCAGAGCAGTGACCTCATCAGAAATTGTGTAACCACAACCACAGAGAATCTTCGGCAGCTTTTGCTTAGGTAGCGTCGCCCTTCGTATGGATGTGTAATTTTCAGTTGCTTTCTCTAATGGAAAAATGACACAGCAGCACGTGAGCACGTGCAGACACACACACGTACATGCGAAGCTTATCTTTCTAAGCGAGACTCTAACTGGGAAAATAGTGGAAAGAGCATTTTCAAGACATGATTTGCTGTGAATTTCTCCTTAGGCTAGAAGGCATGGCTTTTGACTGAGTGGCACCAGCTGACCCAAGATGGCATGGAGTAGCTGTCCGGGGGAAAACTGCCCCCAGCTCCTATGCTAGAATAAGAAAGGCGTTCCAGGTAAGAAATGAATCGGCAGCACAGTCCCATCACACATGTATTTAACCTACACCCTGACTGTTGAAGCTCACCCTTCCCTGACCCAAGAAGACACAACTCCACTCTCTTGCTTAATCCTCACCACAACAACTCAATCCATTAAGCAGTTTTAGAGGTTTAATGCTAAAACAAAATGGCACACACCATGCAACGAAGCAGGGATACTTGGGAATTTCTCATACCCCTCTCCAGTGGGAGGATTTGCTGTTTATCTTCAAAGCTGCCTACATGGATGGATGGCCTTTTTTCTTTCCTTCTTTCATCTCAGCAGTCCTCAAACATATTGTGCGCGAGAATTTCTGTTCAGAGTTGTATACACAAATCGTACCCTTATGATAGATTTGCAGGATTCTCAAAGATAATTTTGACAATAGGGATTGTGCCTTGGGGGCCAGCTTTGGAAATGAACCTCACCACCCTTTACAACGTGACCCCACTTTAGTGTGGGAGAGGACGTCAGGTTAAAAGGCATGGAAACGACATTAGCAGTTCCATTACTACTTTTACCTCCCCAGAGCTTCCATCCATAAAACAGAGGTGACATAAGATGACTCCTAAGATTGGAAATGGTGATTCCATAGAGTTGAATTTTACGGTTCCTCTACTGCCATCCCACTGGATACCCACTGGGTTTTTCCATTATTGACACAACGCACACTCAGAAACCAAGACTCCAGGTGGCATGCTCGCTCTTGTTCATGCTCAAAGAAGATTTGGGGGCTGGTCTTTGCTTGTGCTTTCATCTGAGACTAAGCTTCAGGAACCTCAAGGTAAAGAAACTTATGTTTGTTAAATTGTTCATTCAACAAACATTTATTGAGGACCTGCTACAATGCTAGGCCCCTGGATGCACACATGGAGGAGATGACCTAGCAGCTTGGTAAATAAGGTCTTCTTTAGTTGAGATCATTGCTACAGGGGAAAGGCCACCTAAAATTAATTCATTCACAATTCATTCGCAATACCACAATTTCACAGTGAATAGTATTAAGGACTTTGAGAATTTGTCTGGAAAAACGACCAAACCAAAAGTTGTGAAAATAAGTTAATATGCCTACAAAGATGAAAATAAAACCTCCATTTTGGAGGTTATAATGGCAAACTATGAGCTAATTGTTAAAAATCAGCAAAACTTAGTCAAGTATTGATGAGGACATACATTTTTACATAAAATTGTAGGGTAGACCAATGGACTATTTACCTTGCATTTACTTTAATTGCTAGGTCATCAAGAAGGATACCCCCCCAAAAAATATTATAGAGCTTTATCAATTTTTCCAAAGACTTCTCTTAAGCCTCTGATATTCAAGTCACTCTTCTAGAGTTATCATCTTTGTCACTCTTCTCTTGTTCATTTGTCACCTAGTCTGATTCTGCCAGTGGGTGTGAATCAGCAGGCTGCCAATGGTCTTTTCTATCAATTTCACAAAATGCAACATCTTGAGCACAATTTGCAATTTCACTTAGCGATCAATTTACATGATATTGCAAAAATTAATCTGAAGGGCATGGATGGATGTGATGGTAGGCAGGGAGACAGAGAATTGAATGGGGTCTATATTTACCAGCAGTCTATTAGGGAAGGTTATCACATTCCTACCTAACCAGCCAACCTTATGACTGGAGTGTTCCATAAAGAACATCTGGATTTTAAGGTAGACACCTGTTTTCCCTGGCACATCAATGACTTGATATCTAAGAACTTTTTTTACCAATCCCTTCAATGAGACAGCCCTAGTCTATGAGATTAAATGCACCCCTCAGCCCTTATCCTAAAGCGAATGTGATGAGGAAGGATGTTCTTTAAAATAGCAAAACTTCTGTCCATTCTTAGTCACACAGCCTGAGGTGCCTGGGAAATACACCTTAGTTGATATTTTAAAAGAAATTTCAAGTTTCCTGCACCAACTAGCTGGAAACTTGGATGGAATGGACTACTGGATTTAGGATTAGGGAAAAAAGACTCCGTTGTCCGGGGAGTCTCATAGACTCCAATCAATGTACAATCTTATACATTAGGTCTTTATCCCTCATAACTCCTCTGGCCTTCTGCTTTCAGATGACTTCACTGCCAAGCCATCTGTTAATTCAAATGATTAGAACCATGCTTTTGGAATAGTTTAGGAGAGAGGAAAATTAAACATCTTTTTTAAAAATATTTTTTAAAAAAACATCCTCTCTCCATCTTCCTCTTAAGTTATTGACAGGAAGTGTCTCCAAAAAATAAAGAAGAAAAAATTATCAGTTATCACATCTTATTTCAGTCCCTGGACAAAAGCATTCATGACTTCTTTTTTCTGAATGTTTTACTGATTCTAGTTGGCCTATAAGGATTGGGATCTAAAGTTTTTCTCTACCTTTAAATTGAGAAATCCCACCCCCCCACCCGCCGCATCCCGCCCCCCCGACACACAAAGATCCTTCTCAATTTCTTTGTTGGATTCTACCAAGTTTCTCCAAGTTACAGCCCCTTGGGTCACCCAAAACAGATTACCCCATCACTGTACTGCCATGGAAAACAGGTCATCTCTCCTCAGAAAGAAAAAAACACAGGCACACTCACAAGCACACCCATGTACACGCGCGCGCACGCACACACACACACACACAAGGTCAGCTCCCTCACCGAGGACCCAGCTCTGATCTCTCCATCCGGGACGTGCCAGGTCAAAGGAGACTCGAGAAAGTTGTTTGTAAGCAGTGGACCGCCAGGCTCAGCTCTGGGTTCCTTTGAAGTGACAGTGCTTTGTCTTCAAACACCCAGTGCTCTCAGAGTGCCTGTCACTCCACTGTGAAATATTGGTATTGGCTAGGGCTGGTAATAAAACCCCTGTGCCCCTTTGATTTCCAGTGGTATTTATTTTAAAGCATTCTTCCACCCTCCGACTCCATGGTGTCCATCATGATCTGTCAAGTCCGGCTTGCTGGTTTGCCCTACCAGCCTTCCCGGTCCCCTCTCTGACACTTCAATAAGGAGCAGTTGGTGATTGATATTCTCTGGGCTGGGGCTTCTACCACGTCCTGCAGCTCACAGCTGCCCTGCAATGGACATCCTCTACATCCTTCCTAATTGCTGGAGAGGAGGGCCTCTGAAAATGGGAGCCAGGGCCCTAGGCCCCTGGTTCAACTTGATGCTCAAATAACAAACATGAAAGCATAGACATTTGTCACCATTCCAGGCTATTCCTGGGGCCTTATTACCTATGTAAGGGGATGGGGTGGTAGAGCTGTGTTCCCAGCAGGAATCTGAGCTATGGAAAGCCGCTTGTTTCTTAGATCTATATTCAGGTTTTGTTTCTGAATTTTTTTTTCCTTGGATTTGGTTTTATTCACCATTCATTGGTGCCCCCAGTTTGCTCTTGGGATTTAAGTGTGAAGAAAGCAATGCAATGCTGATGTTGAAACAGGATGTGTATGGAAGTGGGATTTCCCCTGCATGGAGGGAGCTCAGGATCTCTGGGATTCCTCCATTAGTCCATGGGGTGAGTGTGCAGGACCCTTCCCTGACACTGAAGGGAAGGGGTGAAAGGGCTTTTCATTCTGGGCTTTCTGCTCACACCAAGGCCCCCAGGGTCACCATGAGCATGCAGGGTAAGCTGCAGATGAGGCAGGGGCGCCTGCTTCCATGGAGCATGTTGGGAACTGTGTCCCCTGTGGAGGGGGAGAGAGGAGCAGGTGTCCCTGCTGCAGCTGACACAGTCTCATGCTCAGGGCCAGCGTGTGAGCCGGACAAGTCAGGCCACAGCCAGATTTCAGCTCCAACAAACACCATCCACATACATGGCAGCCCCGTCAAGCCCCATCCCACCAGCCACTGGGCTTTTTTCCTGAAGGGAAGCCAGTGGGCCCCATAGCTATCAGCATGGAGGCTACCCGTGGTCACTTGGACAACTGTTCCCCCAAGTGTGGAGCATGTCCTGCTGGCAGTGGCCGGGGCAATTCTGTTTGAATTGTATTAGGTTTACAATAGAACTTTCCTGCAAAAATGGTTTACAAACAATGAGAGCCCAGATTATGTGCATTCTTGTGCACTGAGTATCCATGTGTGTCCCTGCCTTTTTTGTTTACAAACACATTTTAAGGTCACTTCTGTTGGTTCAGAGATAGGATAAAACCTGTAAGGATGGTTGAATAATGGCCCTCAGGTCCTAGTCCATGGAACCTGTGGATGGTTATGACCTGAGTTAGAAAAGGGTCTCAGAAGCAGTAATCAAATGAAGGGTCTCGAAATGAGATAAGCCCATGTTTAGTGAGGCCCCTAAATCCAATGACAAGTGTCCTTATAAGAGAAAGACAGAAGAAGATATGACCCACAGTGACACAGGGAGAAGTCCACATGAAGATGTAGGCAGAGGCCACAAGATGTAGCTCAGGCCACAAACCAAGGAAATAGTTGGAGGCCCCAGAAGCCAAAAGAGGCCAGGAAGGATCATCCCCTAGAAAGTCCAGAGGGAGCATGAGCCTCTTGGCCTCCAAAACTGGGAGAGAATCCAGTTTTATTGTTCAAAGCCACCACGTTTATGGCAATTTCTTACAACTACCTTAGGAAACTGATACAGGTGACACCCAACTGGAGACACTGTCATCAATAGCGGTCCCACGTCTTCGGGCGGCCCAGCATGCACCCAGCCCACCTACACTCTATCTGACCTTCCCATGTTCCCTCTTCCTGACCCTGAGCCTTTATCCACTCAATCCCCAGTCCAGAAAGCCTCTGTCTGTTTTCCCTACATCCAGATTTCCAAAAGAACCACCATCTTTCCAGAAAGAGCCTCCTTTTTGTGTTTCCCCCCCACCACCCCCGCCCAACACTAATGAGATGACCTCGTCCTCTGCTGAACAACAAGAAAACACTCATTACCCACGTGCACACTCATGGGCACTCAGCATGTGCTAACTGTCGTGCACCTGTGTTTATAATGCTGAGCGTATGATGATACTTGGCCATCTGTGCTGGAGTCTGCAAGGCGTTGCTGCACCTTGAATCTCACACTGACAGACCATCAACATCCTAGACAGACAGACAGGAGATGTCCCGGGGAAGCAAACTGATCTGCCAATGTCATTCCCAGTGGCATTTGAGCTAAGGGTGGTCAGTGGGTCAGTCTGTCTGTCTTTGTCCTGTACCACATTTATCGAGAGCAGGGGTCGCCTTTGTTCCCCTCCCTGTCACAGTGCCTAGTCCAATGCCTGGGAAGCTAAGCAGGGAGGCTGACGGGGAGTTCCAGGAGCAGCTCCATTTGGCTGTCCTTAAGGTGCTGGGAAGAGAGCTGGTCGTAAGCTCCTCCATGGGGGCAACTGGCAGAGCTCTGGCTGATTTTGTTGGATTCTACCAATGACCATCAGAACCTCCTAGGTAGAGGAGCTACCAGCTGTCTGCCAGCATCTCAGCAGGGGTTCCATCCAAGCTCTACTCCATAAAGGAAAATTCGAGAACTGGAGCTGATGGGGGCAAAAGTGAGGGAAGAGTCCATGGGAACAGGGAACGAGGAGTCAACCAGCAAGTACCATGACCCCCGGGAGCTCACTTTGCACTTGTAGTTCCCACATCTCTGGAAGTCACCCACACACACACAATTCTGTGCACAATTCCCAGGTGCCCTGAGTTGGCACTTCAGAGGGGGTTGGGCTGGCCCTGGATTCCCGGCTGTGGGTTATACATTGGAAAACTCTTAAGGAGAGAGGAGGGGCATCCACAGGGCACCTGGAGAGCACAGAGGTGACATCAATGGCCCCTGTGGCTGTCACAAGAAGGCCCAATGATAAAGCAGAAAGCTGCACGGCTCCCTGGCCTTTGCATGGGGGAGCACACCCTCTTGTCCTGGTGGTACAGACCAGCATTTAGCCCTGAGATGCCCTCCATGGGGCGTGGCAGCATCAAGCACAGCCCAATGGGCAATTCCGCTGGATATAGAGGAGGGAGATGGAGGTGCGGATGAGAGCCACAGATGAGGAACAGAGCTCAGAGCCAGTTCCCTGATAGAATTTCCACCTACCCACCCCCCTGCATCCCAGCCTCTCCCACATGGGGCTTGACCCTTGACCTTCCTTAACAAAAACAACCTTTCCTCTTCAACAACTGGCCCCAACTGTAAGATGAATTCCTGCCTGGATTTAAATTCTCTCTGGGAAGCAAGACTAGTCCTTGTCCTTGCCTACCCTGGAGGCCTTTGGGGGTTGGGGAGCAGAGGTGTGGGGAGAGCACTCAAGTGCCATCTGTCTGTAGGGGGCACTGGAGCTACACAAAGGTGGAGGCAGAGTTGCCCCAGCAAAGGATCCCCTAGGGCCAAAGACCTCAAGCATGAGAAAAAGCCCAGGGTTAGCCCTTGAGCCAAACAGACAACAATGAACCACAGAAGGATGGTAATTCAGGCACTGCTGGCCAGATGGGACCCTGCAGCCTTTCCCACAGGGTATTCATTTTTCCCAATCAACAATCAAGCAAGGCTAAGGCTGAGCTCCTTAATGCTGGGGAGAGGGGAGAAAGGGAGAGGAAATTGAGGTCCAGAGAAGCTGAGCCATTTGCCCCGGTTGCCCAGTGATTGCAGCTTAAAATAGCCATTTTTTCCAGGAAGCAGCCCCACTTGGTTTGCCCTTTATTTATTTCCGAGCATGGTGAAGAGTGTGCCTCTTACCACTCCACATGTAAGCAATGTACCCTGCAGTTTCACAGAACTACTCATCCTTCTACTTCACATGGGCTCTCAAGCCCATCCACAGACCCACTTTAGCTTTACAATAGCCCTGCAGAGAGAACTAAACAAGCTTTCTTTTTAGAGATGGTGAAAGCAGAGGCACCAAGAGCTGTGATTCATGTTCTCCTGGGTCCCAGAGGGAAGCTGCACCTGGTTCAGAGCTTGGCACAGGTGGCCAATACTCAAGGATGTTGATGACTTCTCAATATTGAATTCTCTGTCTTCTACCGCACGCCCTCCCCACTAGTTTAGGGTCACTTTGATTGTCTCATAGACGTCACGCCTCTGTTACTCTCCCTTTTGGGCCTGACCCTTGAGGCACTTGGGGCTGACTCCTGCCCATCCCGAATCCCCAGTGTCTATGCCTTGGGTGGGTGCCTTCGAGTGCCCAGTCTGGATGTACCTCCAAAGAGAGCATTACCTGCTATTTCTGAAGAGGTCTGTCCAGGGGTCCTGCATGGCTTCACTCCCTCGAGGTGGGGAGGGTGGCGGCTTCTTCTTCGCACCCAGGTTGGTGTGCGAAGTCTACTGGCTCTCAGCTGAACACAGCTCTGCAAGAAATTCCTTTTGTACCTGTAGAAGAGAGAAGCACACTTGCAGCAACCAGCCTGAAGAGCACATGCCTGGAAAAATCTGGAAAGTCCCTGCGGGGTGCCCAGGAGAACATGGGGCTCAACCGCTAACTAGCTGGTCAGCTCTGAGCAACTCCCGATCCCTCCATACCTCATCCCCCACCTCTCCAGGACAATGCGCCTAGCTTCAGAGGTTGTTGTAGGAACTAAATAAGGTGGTCACAAAATGCTTCCCAGGATGCTAACTCATAGCAAGGGCTTAGTCAAGGATAGTTGCTGCAATTAGGTTTTAAGCTATGTGGTCTTGACTACTTGGTTCACAGACTGTCCAACAGATTATTCTTCAATGATGGAAATGTTCTGTAATCTGTATTGACAAATACGGTAGCCATTAGGCCCATGTAGCTATTGTGCATTTGAAATGTAGTTAGCGTGTCTGAGAAACTGAGTTTTAAATTGTATTTCACTTTAATGAATTCGAATAGCCACATGTGGCTAGTGACCACCGTATTGGATAGTATTCTTCGTAGACCTTCCATCTGGAGGAGACCTACGGAATCATCTGATTTATTTATCTTCAAAACAAAGTATTCACATCTCAGAGGGAAGGCATGATGACAGTAGAGAAAACATACTAGAGCTTCTATTTACATTTATTTTCATCTAGTCTTATTTCTATTGTTTCATGTCATTTCTTATTTCTATTGTTTCATGTTATAGAGTAGAATATATGTATAATTTGTAAATGAACAAATACACATTTAATAGAGTGCAGGCTATAAATTATTTTACTAATAGGAATATGCAACCACAAACAGGCCATCAATCTAGTCTAGCACCCCCATTATACAGGAGCAAGAATGAGACGAAAAGCCAGGCCTGTAATATGCCTTAAGCTCTTTTAGAAGATCTTTGCACTGCTTCTAACTGCCTGGTCAAGCCACAAGTAATCCCTTCCCTTTACAAGCCTCAGTTTACAATATTTCTACTCCACAGTGCTCCTCAGAACTGGCTATTTTCCTTTCTCATTTATCTGAGCCACTGCCAAGATCCAGCCGCAGTCCCGTAATCACCAGGGCTGCTCACAGAATTTTAAATAAGATCTGCAGAATGCAGTATCCTCTTGGGCGCTGGTTTTTCCTGGCAGCAACAATGAGAAAGTGACATTTTGTTCATCTTTTCTGGCCTCTGTGTTTCGGAGAAGCTCCCCTCATCTGGGCATGATTGCCTCCCCTGCCTGGGGCAGGAGCTGTTATTCCCAGGGGGCGGTTGTGGGGTTTGGGGGGGCGGTGGTGGCTGGTTTGTTCTTTGATGCAGTTGTCAAGACCACAGGTTCCTGAAAGAGCTATCTGAGCCAGGGTGGGGACCGACAAACCCCTGAACCAAATCCTGCAGGGCCTGGGTGGAGAGAGATTTCAAAGTGCAGAGACAAAAGGAGGAAGGAAGGGGTGGCACATGGAGAGAATTCTTCTACCTGCTGCTGGGTCACCTTTGCACGAGTCAGTGGGTGGCTGCCACACACTTGCAGGTGTTAAGAACGGCACAGTTTGAACTGCAGGGAGGTTTTACTTTTAGAAAATTAGGAAACCGGGATCTTTCTACTCAAGCAAAATAATGAGGAGAGAGCTAGGAAAGGCCCAGCCTCTGAATTCACACTTCATCAAGGTGGAATTTCAACCCTTTTGTCTTCGAGAAGAGCCCAAGTGGACCTTGGCAATGTCTTCAAAGGACTGTTTAGTTTAGTCATGGGCAGGGTAGGTTTCTGTCTTTCCTGGCTCTCCCAGAACGTTCTGTGTGCAGCCCCTCCTGGAGAAGCAGCATCCTGGCTTAGGAAGGTTTTGCAAGCTCATCTCCACCACCAGCCATGCAAGGCCCCTCAAGGTGTGGCTAGTGCTGTTGGGGCCCCATCCAGGAGACTTTCGCCAGGCTGCACCACCACACCCGGCTGTGAGGGTGACGTGCTCCTCACCCCGCTGATACCTTCATCAGGCTCTCTCAGGGAGGGACAGTAGACCCAAGGACTGGGTCTGGCAGGTGTATGCAGCCCACGACACACACATTCCTTTCTGGGGCGAAACTATGAGATCTGACATGCTATTTCCCTCACTTTCCTCTCTTGACCCCACAGAGAACAAAGCAAAGAGAAGTGCAGTGGAGGTGTGGATGGCAGAGCCGCTGTATCCTGCTAAACAGGACCTGGGACTGCTGTCAAAGCTCTGGGGCTGTGGCCAACATGACAAAGAGTCTCAGCCACGTGTGGTGGGGGCCACATGCAGCAGAGGCCACGTGGACTCAGGGCCACATCTGTAGGCCTTTGTTTTTACCTCACTGCAGAGATTGTGTTCTCATTACTGAGAGTGCTATCTCATTGAATAAGTAAATTGTGTGATGACTAAAGTGAATAGACACATGGCTTAGACAGATAAACATCCACTCCATAAGGAAAAGCAGTAGCTACTAATAGAACTGCATTCTCAAACCCCAGGATTTTTTCTTCTCCACTCTCCCCTTCAATGACTAATGTATATTTTAGGGTTTTACAGGGTGCCCTTTTCACATACAACCCGCAATCTTCTCCTTGCTCATTTCCATTCACTTGGGGCTTCACAATTCATTGTTCCGTTTGTTGGAAGCTTCCTAGGAACAAGTCTCTGAGTGTTTCATGCTTCATACAGCACGGTACACAGCTACAAATTAATCAATAAAATCCAATTCCATGGTCCTGCGCTTGCTTTGGGCAAGGCGGGGAGGTATTTTGTGAGCGCTCCGGATCTCTATGCCTCTAGTTTAATGTCAGGGCAATTAGTCTTCTGAGTATGAATTTTCTGCGTTTTTCCATTTCCACTCTGAAAGTGGATCCTGCATTTTCTAATCTCTCTCCTTTAACTCATGTAGTTTTGTTAATGAAAACAACCGTTTTCATTACAGTGTGGTATTTGTAGTTGGCAAAAAACATAGAGATGAATGAAAGCAGAATGAAAGGCCCTGAAAGAAACTTCAAGTATAAACAAGAAGTTAAAATTTAACATGTAAGTGGCCAAAAGTGCATTAATGGAGGGGTCTGCTTGATTTTTACGGAAAGGTGCAGCTAATAAATATTTTAGGCTTTGTATGCCACAGACAATCTGTGCCACATATTCTTCTTCTGTTTTTATATGGATAAGCTTTTAAAAATAGACAAACCAAGCCAGGCGTGGTGGTGCGTGCCTGTACTCCCAGCTACTCCAGAAGCTGAGGCAGGAAGACCACTGAGGCCAGGAGTGTGAGACTGTGGTGCGCTATGATCACACCTGTGAATAGCCACGGCCCTGCAGCCTGGGCAACATACTGAGACCCTGTTGATCAAATATATATATGTATAAATAATGTGCTGCTCATGGTTAAAGTAAGTTAAAAACCATATTTAACCCATGGTCCATAGTTGTCTTTATAAACAAAAATAGAAATAAATATTTCTCTATATATGAATTCATATAAGAAGAAAATATAAGAGAACATATCTGCATATTTTTGAAAGTAGGAAATTGAGACTAAAGAAATATTTCTTAGATATACCAAAAAGTAATAACCATAAAGGAAAAGACAGCCCCATTTGACTACATCAAAATTTACAAATTCTTAATGAAAAAACCATGATTATCAAGTTTAAAAAATAAGAACTCCATTTCCAACAGCACAGTGGACTCAATACTCTGACTGATTACCACCAAACTTATCCTTATACTGAAAATAATTAAAAATGCAGCATAAAATGTAAAAATTTTTTAAACTTACATTTAAATTTATTTATGTTCTGATTAAAAGGTAAGAAATAGTTCAAAGGCAAAAACCAAGTGAGAGCTGCACCCTGGAAAAGTGAGACTGCTTTCACTTCAAGGAATCTGCCAAACCAGGTGAGGATGACCTTCCCATTTTCGTGCTCTGGTGCAGTTGAGGGTACAGGACTCAAAGCCCAGAATGTTCTTCAGTGAGAGGCAAGTGGAAGACCCAACGTCCCTTCCTGCATAAAGCTGAGACCTCTGAAAGGCATACTTTCAATATGTGGGTGAATTAGAATTAAATACTCAGTACCCCCACCACCTGCCCAGGGAACATAACAACAAACAAACGAGCACCCCCAGGCACCCAGGGGAAGCAAAACAAATATTTATTGGAGGAATCCACCTTCAACCCACATCTCAAAGTTCCAAAAATATCAACTAACTGTCAAAAATTTTAACACAAACAAGGAAATAAGTTAACATATGTGACAGCAAATATATAAAACAGAGTCAGATGTGCCAAGACTTCATATGTTGTCATTGACAGATGCAAAACATTAGATGTGTTTTTTTTTTTAAAAAAAAAAAAAAAAGGGTTGAAAATCAGAGTCAAGGGCAAGAGACTATAAAAGTGATCAAGCAAATCAGAAAAATAATTAAATAAAACTTTTTGGAAATAAAATATAATTCACATAAATAATTAAATTTAAAATTTAGCAGACCAATAAAAGTAGGGGAGATCAACTAAGAGGCACTGCAATAGGCGGGGGACTTCTGACCAAGACTTTACAAAAGTAACCAACTTTACCATCCCAAGTAAAAAACTGAATAAAGATACAAAACAATAGTGTTCAGGGCATTGGACATTGAGCAATAAGGGCAGTGATCCATGAAAGAAGAGAAACAGATGAGGTAAGCCTGATGACACCTCAACTTATTGATGAAGAAATTTTCCAGGTCTGGAACCATTTGTTGAAAAGACTATACTTTTTCCACTGAATTTCCTTTGAGCCTGTATGAAAAATCAATTGACTACAGCATGGTCTATTTCTGTATTCTCTATTTTGCTCTACTGATCTGTGTATCCATTTTGATGCAAATACCACACTCTTTGGCATACCTTAGCTTTATAGTAGGTCTTAGAGTCAAGAGGCGTAATCAAGTCTGCGTGGTATTTGCATTGAAAGAGACAAATAGATCAACAAATGATGCTGGAACAACCAGATAAGATATCCACCGGCAAAATAAGAACTTTGATCCATACATCACACCATATGTAAACATTAAGTGGAAATGTATTATAAACCTAAATATAAAACTTAAAGGTATAAAACTTTAGAGAAAAAATTAGAAGAAAAGCTTTGAAGCTCTGTTAAGGCACGCTTTTCTAAGCTATGACACTAAAAACATAATCAACAAAAAAAGGTACATTAAATTTCATCAAAGTGAAAGACAGTTGCTTTTTAAAAGATGCTACTAAAAGAAAAGAAAGATAAGCCACAGACTGAAAGAAAATATTTACAAATCACATTTCTGATAAGGAACTTATAATCAGAATATATAAAAAAATTCTCAAAACTCAATAAGAAAACAACCCATTTTTGATGAGCAAAAGATTTGAGGAGACACTTGGCCAAAGAAGATATACAAACACTAAATAAGCACATAAAAAAAGACGCTGGATATCATCACTTGTTAGGGAAATGCAAATTCAAACTATAAAGAGATACCACTACACAACTATTCAAATGACTAAAACTAAAAAGAATTACCACACCAAGTGTTGGCAATAATGTAGAGAAATGGAACTCTCATACACTGATAGTGGAGATGTAAAATGATACAACCACTTTGGAAAACAATTTGGCAGCTTCTTAAAAAGTTAATAATACATCTACCATATGGTCCAGGCTTTTCACCTCTAGATATTTTCCCAAGACAATTTAAAGCATATGTCCATCCAAAGGCTTGCAGACGAATAATTGTAGTCATTTTATTTGTAATAGCCCCAAACTGAAACAAACCAAATGTCTATCAACAGGTGCACTTATATACAAATTGTGACATACTCACTCAATTGCATACTAGTTAGCAATAAAGAGGAATGTGTTATTGATAAACACAACATGGATGAACCGCAAAATAGTAATGCTAACTGAATAAAGCCAGGCAAAAAAAAAAAAGAGAGCGCATACATTGTATGATTCTGTTTCTACAAAATTCTAGAAAAAGCAAACTATCCCTATGTGACAGAAGGCACATCAGTGGTTACCTGGGGACGGAAGGACTTCAGGATGGGCAGAAAGGAGGAATTACAAAGGGACAGGAGGAAACTTTTGGACTTGACAGATACGCTCATGATCCTGGTTATATTGCTTCACAGGTATATACATATGTCAAAATTTATTTAATTGTATGTTTTAAATATGTGCAATTTATTAAAATTTAATTATACTTTAATAAAGCTTTACAAAAAATAACACAGTAGATTAAAAAACTGGTAAAATTTTAAAGACAGATTTGAACAAAGTATCCAGATTATAGCACAGAGAAACAAGGTTATTAAAAGTATTAAGAGACATGAAAGATAGAAAAGGCCTAATATATACTATATCAGTATTTCAGAAAGGAAGGAGAGGGAACAGGACAGAGGCAATATCTGAAGAATGATGGCTAAGAATTTTTTATAGAGAGACACCAATCCACAAGTCAAAATAGCCCTGTGGATTCCTAATGGAGCAAATAAAAAGCAACATACATCTATATATATCAAAGTAAAACTATGGAACACCAAAGGATAAAAGAAGATCTTAAAGTTAGCTTGAGACAAAAGACTTTCAAAAGACAGATGAGTAGCCTAACAACTGCCTTCTTTACCACAAAATGGAAGCTGACGGATAGTGCAACGATAGCTTTGATGTGCTGAGAAAATAACTGTCAACCTGGAATTGTGTACCCAGCAGACATATTTTTCAACATCAATGATGAAATAAATATATTTACAGAGTAATAAAAACTAAGAGAATTTTCTTCTCTAATAAAGGAAATTCTAAAGAATATGATTTAGGTAGAAGAAAATAATCCCAGAAGGAAGATCTGACATGCAGAAACAAATGAAAAGACAAGAGATGGGCAATTATGTGGGTACATATAAATAAATGGGCTTAAAAAGACAAGTAATAGGCTTGGAAACATATTTGCAGTATATATAACAGGCAAATAATACATACGAATCTAGGATATATATAGAATCCTATAAATTCTATTCATCACTTTAAAAATTTGATAACAAATATTAGGAAGCATATGAATGAAGGGCAAACTCTCACTCATGGATGAGACACTCTGTAGCAATCAGAATGAATAAATTTAATCAGTATGTCCTGACACGATGAGATCTTCAGAAACACCATGTTGACCTTAAAAATCAAGCTGAAGAATGATAAATAACTATGATACTTTTATATGTACTTTAAAGACACCAAACAATATTATATATTATTGGTGATTTGCAAAGTATGAAAACACAGATTGATACGATTTGTGCCAAATACATAAAACAACATAATCATCTTTTAAATTTTTCTTTTCTATGTATTGTTATATAATATTTAAGGTAATATTTTACTTAGAAGAGAACTTTATCATTCTCTGTGAGCTAAGGACTATAGAGCAACCTCTGCTACAGTATTTCATTTTCTGTAGAACATTAAAACAACTGAAAGTGGGAAAATGAATCAAGTACTAGGCTTCCTTCTTGAGGAGAGAACACAAGGGTTAGATGATAGATAGACCGAAGATAGACAGAGAGATAGAGAGATAGATATGTAAGTGGATGGGTGGGTGGGTAGGCAGATGGATGGATAAATATCTACAAACATATGTGTGTGGGTGGTTGGATAAACAGTGTGGTAGGCAGAGTAATACCTCCCCTCAAAGATGCCCATGCCTAGATCTCCATGCCCTCGTGGTGCTGATTCTTTTTCTGAGACAGGGGAGCCAGCCATGTGAGGAGCAAGAGGAGGAATGTGCAGGTGGAGGTAGAGGGACTAGCAGGTACAAAGGCCTTGAAGCTGAAATTAACTCAAAAGACAGTCATGAGCCAACAAAAGGATCAATGATAAACAAATCACGATCAACCAATAAATGTTTGTGGATATAAAAAGCTCAACAGCTTCCTTCTCATTTGACCCAGTCAGGAGCTCTTGGTTACAGCTCCAAGTCCTTGTTCAGACTCCTCCCTGTTCTGTAATGCCCCTGCCCCCCTCCTATGCCCATCCATGGGCTCTTGTTGTGATTTGTTGAGTGGAGAGGCTGTCTAGTCCCACAAGGCCAAAATTTGCGAACTCAAATCCTATAGGGGCCAGGCAGATAGCATAACTGAGAGAGGCTGGCCGAGGGTAAGACACTAAGGAGAGGTGAGCTACAGAGCGCAGAGGAGAGCACAGCTCTTTTTTTTTTTTTTTTTTTTTTTTTTTTGTTGAGACGGAGTCTCGCTCTGTCATCCAGGCTGGAGTGCAGTGACCGGATCTCAGCTCACTGCAAGCTCCGCCTCCCGGGTTTACGTCATTCTCCTGCTTCAGCCTCCCGAGTAGCTGGGACTACAGGCGCCCGCCACCTCGCCCGGCTAGTTTTTTGTATTTTTTTTTAGTAGAGATGGGGTTTCACTGTGTTAGCCAGGATGGTCTCGATCTCCTGACCTCGTGATCCGCCCGTCTCGGCCTCCCAAAGTGCTAGGATTACAGACTTGAGCCACCACGCCCGGCCAGGAGCACAGCTCTTACCCACAAGGTGTGGCCACTGCTCATCTCCAGCTGGCTGGTGCTATGTAAGGAGGCAGGCCCAGTGTCTTCAAAGCTTCCCATATTTCAAGAAAAGTTAGAAATCCAGATTTTTATGAGAAATCTTTACATCTAATTATGTGGCTGCTAAATGCCAAAAGTTTTAGAGCACTGGCCTAACAAGGGTCTTACATGCACTGTGTTTGGCCCAAGAGCTGCTAGTGGGTTTGCAAGGTGTCCTGGAGTGGTATCTCCACGCCTCCTGGGCTCTAGTCTGGGACCCTCAGCCTGGATAAGAAAGTTTTCTCGGCCACCTCCAGGTATGGGCACCAGGCGCACAACAGGTACATGGTAAATATTTTCAAATTAGTCAAGCTGAAGTCTTAGGAAAGTGGGAGCTGTTAATGAGGCAACTCATCCTCTCCCCTCTCCCTACATCTTTCCAACGATGCCTGGAGGCTTCAGGCTCATCAGCTGTCAGTCAGATGTAGTTGAGCACTTCCTCCATATTGGTGAGATACTGAGGAGGACCAACAACCACGAGCCAATGTCCTTTGGTTCCCAGAGCCCCGCATGCAGCTCCTCCACCTGGATGGCATGCATTCCCCTTTCCTCCAAGAGCAGACTCGAATTTTCCTTTGGAAGACTGTCCTTCCCACAGCACCAAGTTTGGGCCAGGGCTGATGATAAGGCTTGGAGGCCCCATTACACAGGCAGGCAGACCTTCTTTTGTTCAGACTACCTTGAGTCAGGCTTCTGTCTCAGGACCCTGAGTGATCCATGAGCAAGGAGGGACGCTAGAAAGGAAAGCCCCACTCCTCCAAGCCTGCTCTCAGAGCCACGCCAGCACCATCACCTGGCTGTGTCAGAAATGCAGAATCTCAGGCACTGCAAGAAAAATCTAGAAAACGCCAGGCCACGAGCGTGCCCAGGACAGGCTGGGGTGCACCAAGACAAGCCACTAGTTGGCACACAGGCTATGGAAGGAGACTGGCTGGTTCAAATCTGGGTCCTTGGGGAGGTTATCTAAGCTCTCTGTGTCTCCATTTCCTCGTGAGAAAAATAGGATAATAATACCATCCACATCGTGGGCGGTACTTTGTGGGATCGCCTGAAACGACGCACACCAGAAAGCACTTAGGGAAAGCCTGGCACACAGCAAGTGCCCCATAATGTTAGCTCTGAACACATGGTCCCGGAAGACCATTGATAGAGGCGGAAGGGGGAGCCAGAAGAGAAGAGGTCATCTCCAGCCACTGAGGGTCTGAGCAGCTACAGGGGATAGTTGGGAATTTGGATTGCCCCTTAAAGAATGTCCAGGTTTTGGAGAAATTACTGACAGGCTATGTGCAGTGGCTCACACCTGTAATCCCAGCACTTTGGGAGGCCAAGGCAAGAGGATTGCTTGAGGCCAGGAGTTCGAGCCCAGCCTGGGCAACATGGCAAAACCCCGTCTCTACTAAAAATACCAAAAAAAAAAAAAAAAAAATAGCTGGGCATGGTGGCCCATGCCTGTAACCCCAGCTACTCAGGAGGCTGAGCAGGCAAATCACTTGAACCCCTGAGGCAGAGGTTACAGTGAGCCGAGATTGTGCCACTGCACTCCAGCCTGGGCGACAGAGTGAAACTCGGTTTCAAAAAAGAAACAGAAAGGGGAAAAAAGGACTGACGGTCTAGAGGGAGAATGTTGACAGTTGAGGTGTGGAGTATAAATGCATCAGGGATCTGGGATTAGAATGTGGATTAGAGAATGCGGTGAGGGTGAAGGGCGAGCAGGAGAGAAGGAGATCACAGGGAAAATGATGGCAGAAAGAGGACAGGGGTTAGAGAATTTGCTTTTTAGCTTGTATGCAATGGGCAGCCTGAAGGGTTTTGAGCAAAGGAGAAAGACAATCCAAGAAAGACAATGAAAGAGTGGCAGGAAAATCCTCATGGCCGCCCGTTTGTTGGGGGTGGACATTTGCATATGCATACCGCAAAGAAAAGCCTGGAAGGGCACACTCCTGAATGCTCACGGTGATTATCTCTGCGTGGTGAGATTACTAGGATGTTTTATTGTCTTCTCTTTGCTCATCTGTATTGTCTAATTTTTCTGCAAAAGACTTTCATTGCTTGCATAATTAAAAAAGCAATAAAAGCTGTAAATAATTAACAGGCTCTCTCTTCCGGACTTAAGTTGAATGGATGTGTTTTCCACCCAGTTATTTCAAAGATTTGCTGGATTCCTGGCCTTAGAAAGGTGCCATCGAAAAATACACAGGCGGTGAGTTGTAAGGGGTGGGGGACTAACGGGGAAACAAATTCAGTCCTTTAATCATGAAACTCTAAACCCTAGCAAACAGGAACTCTTTCTCTGGAGCACACGGATACCTTTCAAATCCCATAGTAAATTCTTCTTGGGGTTTTGCGGAAATGACCGAGGTGGCCACTCACCCTACCTTTTAGGGTTGGTCCTCAGTTTTCTCTGCTTGCTGTTCCCATGAGACATCTTTGCCCTCCGAGGCAGGCCTTTCTTCCCTTCTGGCTCAGACACCTGGTGCTGGGACATCACCCCTGGGACTGTTGGGTAGGAGAACTGAAAACACCAAGCATGTTGGCATCACGTTACTCAAAGTCCTCATGATGAGGAAAACTCCAAAGGGTTCTCACTCTGCAGACAGGATGCCTGTCTATAGAAATCAAAGCGGAGATACTGCATCACTAAATGGCCTGAGCCCCTGCAAAGTTCAACCAGGCAAGGGCAGAGCATTCCTGGACAGAACCTCCTGAAACTCTGCCTGGGCTCGATCCACAGAGGAAAGCCTATGCCATCGGTGTTAACTGGAGGCCAAAGAAACACGGTGACCAGCCCCTTTACTCTCCCCTAAATCCACCTCCCCAGGAGCCCCCGCACCTCTGGGGCCCTCCTGATTAACCCACTACTCTCAAGATGAAAACAGCACTCCCCACAACTTTGGGTTCCACCTAGGGAAAGCTGAACAGCCTGCAAGACTCTGGTCTCCAGGCCTTTGTCACTGTCCACAAGGGTTAAATTACAGCTGAGCCTCCAGCACCTTCCTCAGTGGCCGTGGCCCAAGCCACCCCAGAGCAGGACTAAGCTCTCAGTCATCACAACCAGGTGTGTGAACTCCCTCTCAAGGTGGAGCTCGGCATTATCAGTTCATCACCAAGTGAGAACAGCTGTGAGCATCCACCACCTTCCCCCTTTTCTCTCTGCTCCCAGGAACCTGAGAGGGAGGTCTGAATCCAATCAACAGTAATTCCTTCTCCAGAACCCCCAGTATAATGACTCTCTCAATTATTGGGAGTCTCTGGTTTATAATCTTGGAATGATCCAGAGAGCTCACCTCCCTGTTGGAGTGTTTCATTTGACTTTTTGCTTCTGTTACCAGGAAGCTCAGTTAAATTTTACATGTGGTTATGAAGACTACCTCACCTAATGTCTCGAGGACAGTAATTCTTTCCTTTGGAATTTATGTTTTCCACAACTCTGTTAAGGTTCGCATTTGGGCCTTTATTCCTTCCTGCCATCTCTGTGGTATCCCCAGCCTGCCTCAGGAACAAGTGAGCAGTGAGCAGCAGATGCTACATGGGATGGCTTCAGACTTCCCTCCCACACGAGAGGTCCTGCGGGGTCACGACACACGCTCTCAACCCTGGGCCCTGGGGCAAAACCCAGCTTTACCTTGGACATCTGCGCCAGCCCTCCCTCTCCAGGGCTTGTCCAGGTCCATCCTCCACTGCTCCCAGGAGGGCCACTGGGACCCTCATCTCGGAGGCTGCTACCGGGAAAGTGCGCCGCCAAGTACACAGACGCCGCCCTTGCCTTCTGCTCCACGGGCAGAGGGACGCTGCGGCTCAGGCAACACCACGTGAGCCGCGGCTCAGCCTTCAGTGAGGGAAAGGGGTTGTGGGGGCTGTGGGGGCTGTGGCTCTGGGACGTCCCGGAGTGGGAAGACAGGGCCAGCTCTGGCCAGCCTGGGGACACACCCTGAGGCCGAGTGAGGGCAGTGAGGAAGGAGCTAGGCTGGAGGTGGGAACACGGGATGGGGCCCACCAGGGGCCCTGAAGAAGGATCTTCTGGGGCATTCTCAGGAGGCTCCCCCAGCTCCCAGTTGGGTACCCAGGGATTTGGGACATCCCCAGAGGGCCTGGTCCTTGCCAAAGTGCTGCCCATGCAGAGGCGATGGATACGGTGGCTGTCACCCTCCATGTCCTGAACTAAGTGTGCCTCACACATTGGAGTGGGCGGGGAGGAGGTGGCCTCCCTGGGAGCCCCGGGTGCTGAGATAGGCGACTCCCTGGCTGCTGGCCTGCTAGTGGCCATCCTGTCCCCCTTGTCCCCCCTCAACTGTGCCCCTTTTCTCCCATCCCGTGGCCTGGAAGAGCTGAGGTCCTCCAGGATGCTGTCCGCCTCACCTGGGGAGGGGCCTGAGGCTGGGCTGGGAGAAAGAGGGGTCCCCAGTGCTGACCCAACAAATGATGCCCGTTCCTCAGGCCACCCACTGCTGCAGAGAGAGTCCTGGCTGTGCCTGGGTCCCCGGGGAATGGGCAGTGGTGAGGGGGTCTCTGCCTGAGGTAACCTGAGGAGGTACTTCGGGGAAAAGGCATTGTCTGCCAGGGCAGAGAGGACTCTGGGAGCCTGAGGTGGGGTGGCCAGTGGGGGGTGCTCCCCAGGGGCTGGGACTGCAGGATGCAGTGGGGGAGCCTTGTCCCTTGGCCCCACCCTCTTCAGGGCAACAGAATCAGCAGCCAAGGAGGCTCCAGAGGACTCCAGAAGCTCGCCCCCCTGCCTGGCACTCTCCTTCGATCCCCCTGGCACCTCCCCGGGATCGGCGTCCTGCTTCTGGGATGACAAAGAGGCAGCCTGCACGGGCCTACCCGGGGTCTCTGCACCCACAGGCTCTGGTTGCTCCCAGCTGTGCAGGTCCTCCACTTTCAGCTTCTTCCTCTCCGAGGGGAGCTTGTCCTCCCCAGAGCCACTGCTGGGCCATCTCAGGACAGTCTGGGCCCACGGGCAGGTCTCCTGAACATCCCCCACACCTCGGGCGCCTCCTTCCAGCTTGGGGTCTGGCAAAACTGGCCTGGGGGCCTCTAGGTCACCCCCTTTGAGGGGGCCAGGTGCTGGGGTCAGCTGCCACCCCAGTTCCAGCCTCTCATTTGGAGAGACCAGGGGGCTCCGACTGCCTGAACAGGGACTGTCTCTGCCGCCCAGTGCAGGGGATGACACAGCCTCTTCCACCCTGGGTCGGTTCCTGTCTCCTATCCTGGCCACCGTCTCCCCATGCTTAGTGGGCTCAGTCACCAAGGAGGCCTCCGGGGCTGGCGGATCTCCCCAAGGCTCTGGCGTTGCCCCTGTGGATGTGTCCTCATGGACAGGGGTCCTCCTGTCTTGGGTGGGGACTGTGCCTGAGCTCCCTGCTGCCTCTTTCTGCAGAGGAAGGCCCAGTTCTGTCCCACTGCCCACTCCCACCTCCCTGGTTTTCTTGCCTCCATGGGGACTAGCTTTCATTTTCTGGTAGATCCTTTTGAATGTCTCATCCCCGTACACCTGCCACTTCTCCTGAGAGAACATCTTCAGCCTCCTCTGGCCACACTTCCTGCCGCCTGCTCTGCCCTTGCCGGCTACGGCCTCCCGCGCAGCAATTCTCTTTACATCTGTGTCCTCTGTGGGCACCGGGGCATCGCCAGTGGGGATGCCTGGCAGGTCCTCCACCGCGGCCTGTCTGACCAGGGCCCGGGGATGCCCACCAGGAACGTCAGTCGAGCTCAGTCCCGAGCGGCAGCCAAGGCGGGCTGGGCCGGGCCTGGGGCTCAGAGGCTTCTGCGTCCTGGGCCAGGGGTCCCGGGGCTCCAGCCATGTCCTGGAGCCCTCGATGAAGGGCAGCGAGTTGCTCCTGGTGATGGGGACACATTCCACGGTGGTGGAGAGCTGAGTGGGGACGGAGTGGAAGAACAGGGGCCGAGACTTGTCTGGGGGCGTCCAGGTGGAGCGCGCGGGGCCCAGGGCCCTCCTACGGCCCGGCTCCAGAGCGCGAATGTCAAAGTGGAAGGAGTCCTTGTAGGTATAGGGCGTGGGAAGGTCGATGCTGCCCTGTTTGGACAGCCCGGTCTTCCGGGGCCGCACGTTGTCCAGCTGCGCATCGTCCACCACCGCCTGGTTGTGGGAGATGAGCCGGGCGATGCGCTCCTCCAGCCGCTTCTTCTCCAGCTCCAGGCCGGCTCCTCGCGCCCCGGGCTCGGCCCCCGCGCCCCCTGGTCCCGGGCCCGGGCCGCCCTCCCCCTCGGACTCGGCGCTGTGCTCTGAGAGGCTGTGCAGGGGGCTGCAGGGCGCGGGCGGCTGCTCCGCGCTGTCTGAGCGTGACAGGTACCCCGAGTCGGTGCTCTCACACTTCCGCAGCCGGCCCTCCGGGGCCTTGGCATCCCAGGGCTTCTCAGCTGCTGTCGCCTGCTGCCGCTGCAGGGCGCACGGCTTCCCGACGGTGGGAGACTTCTGCTCCGGCAACTTGCGCCAGGGCTGTGTGCTGGCCGCGGGGAGCCCAGGTGACGCTGTGGGGGCAGAGTCCCAAGGAGCCTCTCTGTCGGCAAATGCGGACCCTGGACAGGGAGCAGCTTCGGTCTTCATATCCAGGTTCTTGGCAACTAGGGGCACGTGGGCACCTGGAGAAAGGGGTCTCTCCGAGGCCCCTTCGTGCATCTCCTGGCTCCGGCTCTCACCCCTGCCGTCTGTTCTGGGAGGCTCTCCGGCCTTGTCTCCTTCCTCCAGGAGGCCGCCCCCACCCGCCTCGGACTCCGAGGACAGCCGGGAGTTGTTGAGGTGTGTCTGCGTCCGCCTGTGCTTGTAGAGATTGCTCTGGGTCTTAAAGGCGATTCCACAGGTGGCGCACGGGAAGGGCCTCTCGCCCGTGTGGGATCGGATGTGCTTCTCCAGAACACTGGGCTTCAGGCAGTCGCGACCACAGTGTGGACAGAGGTACTTGCCAGCATTACGCACCTTGCCTGGGCTGCCCAGCGTGGGGCCCAGGCCGGGCGACAGGACAGGCAGAGTGCCCACGATGTTCACCGTCAGCGTAGGGGCCGCCGGCTTCCCCACCTGGGTGGGGCCAGGCCCTTCAGGCTGCAGCACAGGGCTAAGTATGAAGGGCACGTTGCCCCCATCCAGGCTGCCCGTCACCAGCGGGGCGCGTGGCTGGAGGCCCCCGGGAGGCACCGTGTGGTACAGTGGGATGGGCAGGGCCTTCAGGAACACAGTGGGGGCCAGGCCCTGCTCTGGCGGCAGAAGGACGGGGCCCAGGGTCAGGCGGGGTGAGGCCTGGCCACCTGGGGCCCCTGGAGGGCCAGGAGTGGGAGCTGGCTGGTCGCTCGGAGGAGGGGCAGGGCAGATGGGTTCTGGAACCTCCATTCCACATCATCTGGACGGCCCACGATGCTGGAGAACCTGCAGACAACAACCAGACTTTACCATGGGCACCTCTCCTCTCTCCTCATGCAGTAAATCTTCCCTACCCCGCACCAAGCACTTCACCACCCAACAGAAGCCTGACGATCGCCCTACGAATGTACTCTCATCCGAAAGGGAAAGCTGAGGCTCTGAGAGCAGAAGGAACTTGTCATGCAAGCGGACACGCGGCAAAGCGGGATTTGGACCCAGATCTGTCTGAATCCTGCCTCTTATTTAACATGCCATCTACGCAGGTCCATGGCAGGTTTGCCACCATCATTCCCTGGCACCAGCACAGTGCCACATGCAGAGACTCAGAAAATGTGCTGACTTCACGAAAAAGTCATGCAGCTTGTCAAGGTCTTCGGAGTTCACAGTGATTCCATGCATTTGCACAAATCCCTTTTCTTCTCTGGGACTGTTTCCAGATCTGCAAAATGGACAGGGAATCAGGGCCTTCCCACTCTGAGGTTCTGAGTCTCCGCTGCAGGATGAAGACAGTAAGAAAAAAAATTGACCCAAGGAAAGGCTTGCCAGATTTAGCAAACAAAAATCCAAGACTCCCAGTTCAGTTTGATACACAATGCATAGCTCTTTAGTGGGAGTATGTCCCAAATATTGCATGAGAATTACTTTTGGTATAAGTGTGTCCCAAATCTCACATGTGCCATGCTTATACTGAAACGCTGAGTGCTGCTTATCTGAAATTCAAATGTGGCTGGGCATCCTGTATTTGATCTGGTGACACCACCAGGAAAAGGAGCACTTCCTCAGCCTCAAGACAAGACTTAGATCTCTGCTTAAAAGTGGGGCTTCCAAAGCCCCTCCACATTGAGTTAGGACAAAACTGGTTCCCTCTAAGCCAGGAGGAGTAGCTTGGCAAATGCTAGGGGAGAGAGCAAGAGAGGTCCAGCTATGCTGTTCACATCACAAAGGAAAAGCCAGATGCAAGACGGAAATTCTGGACAGGCCCATGACTAGAGAATCAGGGGTCCCCAGATCCTTTTTCCACAGATACCCATTGCCAAGGAACTCCATAGGCACACTTCACCCATCCCCAGCTCCGTTCCCCAAGAAAACCACATTCCAGCCATTAGCAGCAAGCTGTTCTAAGCAGGGTGTGGTAGAAGTAGTAGCACGACTGGACATGGTGGCTCACGCCTGTAATCCCAGCACTTTGGGAGGC